>NC_057801.1:145868452-145883393 GCF_018294505.1 Triticum aestivum
GGCGTTGCCTTTGGATGAACAGGACCCCGATCGATCGAGCCGGTTGGGGCTGGATGAACAGGACCCCGATCGATCGAGCCGGTTGGGGCTGGATGAACAGGACCCCATGGAGGGTTGGATGAATAGGACGACCCCGTGGAGGGCTGGATGAATAGTAGACGGTGGAGGGGTGCCCGTGGAGGGGTAATTGAACAGTACCTGGTGGAGTAGCGCGCGGTGGAGGTTGGATGAACAGGAGCCTGTGGAGGCTGGAGGAGGTCGATGGTGGAGATGAACAGTATCCCGTGGAGTCCCGTTTTGCGGTACGCCACACCCCTCCTGATGAACAGGACCCCCGTTTCGACCGTAGCGCTCCAACACAAGTCCGTTTCGTCTGTTTTGCGGTACGCCACACCCCTCCCGATCAACAGGACCCCCGTTTCGACCGTAGGAGGTTCGTTTCCGCCGTTTTGCGGTACGCCAGACCCCTAATGATGAACAGGATCCCGTTTCGAATGTGGCTGGTCGAACACAAGGCCATTTCCTCCATTCTGCGGTACGCCAGGCCTCGTTTCCATCGCCTGTTCTGTCCAAGCCCTCCCGATGAACACGAGGACGCATTCCGTTCCGAGCCAGCTGGTTGGCTGCCCGTGAACACGACGACGACGCTGTTTCTCCATTCCGACCCAGCCATGTACACGATCCCTGGCCGTACGTATGCGCGAGCAGGCGTTCGGGACCCCGCCCGTATGTACACATACGTGGCCGTATTTTCTTTCTTGCACACTGGCCGCTGTACGTACGTGTACATGTTACGTGTGCGCCTCTACTACAACATGTGCGCGCCTCTACTACGACACGTGCGCGCCTCTACATCCACCAATACGTACGTACACGTTCACGACCAGAATGACAACGCTACGTACGCTTCAACTAGGTGTGTCCTGACTGTCAGGCACTTCCTTGCGTGCAAAGATGTAGCTGGTGGGTCCCAGCAGTCAGGGGGGAGAATTTTTTTTTGCCCGGACACACTTCCTTGTGTGCAAAGGTGTAGCTGGTGGGTCCGAGCAGTCAGGGGGGAAACGTTTTTTTTCACAAAATATGGTGGCCCGTCTAGTGGGTCCCTGCTATCAGGTGGAGGAATAATTATCTTGCACGTAATAAGGAGGCACTTCCTTGCGGCTGCTGTGGACCCAGCTGTCAGCCTCTCCATGCACAGTACTCTTCCGATGGAAGTCGGTCGTTGACCACATTAACCACGCCGTGCCGAGAGCACCACGGCGGTGGACGACGGCGAGGCCTAGGAAGGGGACGACGCGGAGCCGGGGAAGACGCAGCAGTGGATGCCCACTTGAAGAGGAGTATGAGGGTTCACTGGTTCGGCTGCGGTGTGAGGCTGTCGTTGCCGTAGAATAACAGGGGGTGTGGGTGAGTAGAGGGATGGCCTGGCCACCGGTGGGAGTAGTAGGGGGCAGTGAGGCCTCCGCGGCATCATAGCCGGCCATGGGAGGCAGGAGCACAAGGCACGACCGGCGCTGGTTTGGGCGGCTGGAGCAAGAAGACCAGAGGTTGAAGACACTACGGCCGTTGGATGAACATCGTACGGTAACAGGAGCTAGAATCATTTATATTGACTAGGTTGACAAAGCCCTCCGTCCCCGTCAACTTGGTAGGCCCACAAGTTAGGCTCCCACTATGCTGGGTTCCAGCTGGCAGGGGGAGTATTCATTTTTTTTGTGCTTAATAGGGAGGCACTTCCTTGCGTGCGAAGATAGCTGGTGGGTCCGACCTGTCAGCAAGGGGCATGTTTTTTCGCAAAATACAGAGGCCCTTCTGGTGGGGCCCAGATGTCAGGTGGAGGAATCATTATTTTGCGCATAATAAGGAGGCATTTCCTTGTGTGCGTCCGTGGACCCAGCTGTCAGGCTCTCCATGCATAGTCTACTTCCGATGGTGTCGTTCGTTGACCACGTTGACCATGCTGCGCCGAGCTCATCCAAGGTGGTGGATGACGGTGAGGCCCCGGACAGCAAGGAGCCAGAGATGGGAAGACGCGGGAGTAGAGTCGCAGACGGAGAGGTGTACGAGGGTTAACTGGTTCTAGTACGGTGTGGTTCGGCAGTCGGTGGAGAAGAACAGGAGGTGCAGAGGGGTGGAGGGATGTCCTGGCCAACGGTGGAGTAGCGCTTCGTAGCGAAGCGTGCTAAGCAGAGCTACTAGCAGCAGGAAGCGGGAGGTGGTCCTGGCGGCGCTGGAGGAAGAAGACTAGAGATTGAAGATGGATGCCGGTCGTTGGATGTAAATCCAATGGCTAACATGTTAGAATCATTTGTTGACTAAGTTGACAACAACTAGCGTTGGCTTCGACCTATTGGCCCACATTTCAGCCTCCAAAAATGTGGCACGTATTCAACCCATTTTTTAGAATTTACAGTCTTTTTTTGCGCGGTAGAATTTACAGTCAATTTGATATTTTTTTTGAATTACAGCCATTAGCTGGGCTGGGTGAACAAATAATGTAGCGTCCATGCGGCCTATTTATTTTATTTCCTAAAAAATACAGGCCATTTGCACTTTCTCAAAATACACAATTTTGCTGGGCTGATTCTAATTATAATGCTGGGTTGGGCCAGCAATGTTATGAAAAAATAAAAAGGGCTGAGAATTTTGTTATAAATATATTTAAATAATAAGTGTTATTATTACATTCGTCCCTAAATCTTTCCAAGCTTTTGTTGACAATCACTAGGATTTTCGCGCCAAAACAATCCAGGATTTTATTGTTAATAAATTATTTTTATAAGTTAATAAGATGTGGGATATTGTTTTCTTACATATGTAAGTATCTGTTAAATATATGATGACAATAAAAATAATATATAATAACATATAAAATAATTTAAATATATATAATATAGTTAGAAGAGAAACATAAGTTGGACCTGGCGTTCCTATTCTTATATAGCAAAATAGAACAGACCTCTGCGTTTTCTTCAAAAAATACATAAATTGGGCTGCCGATATTCAGGAAAAATAAAACCTCGGATGGGAGGTCCATACGCCGGTCGATACCTGACGGCCCTCAAAAAAATACAAACAGGCATATGGACCTCCCATCCGAGGTCGTGGGATGCGCATGTTAAAAATGAAAGACTAGACGGGGCAGCCCAAAACCCAGCTGATACTTGCTGCCCCAGTGATAATAAATGATACCTGCCAGCTCCCCAACTTCGTTGTGAATTTATCTCCTATAGTAACTACATTGAAGCACCTAAAAAAATTTAACTACGTTGAAAAACTCATGGGCTCCAATGTCAGTATAGCATTAGGAGGAAGTATTTTTTCGATGAGGCACTTGCTTGCGTACGGCCATAGAACTGGTGGGTCCCGACTGTCCGCCTCTCCACGTACAGTCCTCTCCAGATTCCTCTTGTTTGTTCAACATGTTCACAACGGCAGACAACAGCGTCACGGCAAGCGCACAAAGGCGCAGGAGGGGATCCGACCACCTGAGGAAGTGCCTTATTATTAACGAAACTACTGAACTAGCATAGTGGCCAAGTGACACTACCAAACAGCTGTTCCGCCTAGGTTCGATTCCACCTCACACCTGTGCAGGGAAAATATCTTCAAATTTTTTGCCTCTGCCTTTATTGACATGTGGGTCCCCATTGTCATCTACGCACACCACGTCTAACACTTGCCAAAACTTCGTCCCTCGTTTTCTTTGTGTTTCGCACACTCGACATTGTGTGGGCATTTTGATTGTACATCATATGAAGATGTGCTATGCATGAATGTTAGTCAGCATGATGTTAACTAGCTGGTAGTTCCATTTTCGACCATGAATAAAACTTCCAACATGATGTTAACCCTGTTTGAAAAGGCCGTGTTAATATAAATGCTCTGCCTCTGAAAGTTACAGTTTCTTATCTGAAACCGAACTTTTATACTCCTATGAAACTACATTTTTAAGTGCTAAAAATAGATCTCTAGAATTCATAAAATACTTCATATGCTCAATACTGCAAATCTGAAATTCAAAAGACATTCATATCTGAAAGTACTCTCAAAATACACAACACAAAACACACTTCACAACCTTTAAATACTGACAACCCTAAGCTCCTCCTGACAATTCACAACCTGCCCGACTATTGGGATGGGGCGGGGGGTGCAGTCCCCTCCTATTCCTCGGCGGCAGACAACTGCCCCATGAGATGATGTGAATGGCGAGGGAGAGGATGGCGGGGAAGCGTCGTCGGGCCAACTACTTTTCTCCTCTTGTAGTTGGGTTCGGTCGACGAAGACTCCACCGGCTCGCTCTGGCAGGACACCCTCACAAACGGCACCCTGTAGATGCTCGATCCTTCAATCTCTAGTGGATGCTCCATCTGGGATTGATACTCCCACAACCGCTCCCTCACGATCGGATTCGGTGAATCTGTTTGCTCCATGGCCCAGAGGAGCAGCTCTATGTACTCCCACGTGACTCCCTCTGGGTGTATCGCCGCCTTTTCGCTCTGTTGCAGATATTTGGCCATGGATGTCGCCGTCGCCGCTAGTTGGTCCATGTTGTCAAACCAAGACTGTATCTCCAACATCCTAGCTAGGTTCACAGGGTCGCCGTCTGCGATCCTCATGTATCGGTTGTACTCCTCCATCGATCTACTTCTCCACATCACCTTCACTCCCCGGCGGTGGTTTTTGAATGGAAGAGGAGAGGAGCAGTGCTGGTTTTGGATTAAAATAGGAGAGGAGCGACGCTGGTTTTGGACTGGAACAGGAGAGGAGGGGCGGTGGTTTTGAAATGGAAGAGTAGAGGTGTGGCGCTAGATTTAGATTGGAACAGGAGAGGAGCGGCGGTTGTTTAAGAGGAGAAGAGCGGAAGAGCGGCGCTGGCCTTGGAAGTATTTTTTTGTTGTTTTGCGTATTTTGGGTCAAAGTTTGACCACGTACTGTATTTGACAAGCAAAATGTGAATGCATGTCACCAAAAATTGTATCGTTTGGTTTATATCTGAATGTACTTTCAAATTATATTCTTTTTGTAACATAAACATATATTTTGTGTGCGAAAATCATGGTCAATTATGACCCAGAATAAAAGGGAGACTAGTTAATGTGGGTTCGCTTGCTTAATTGAAGGGTAAATTGATTTTGATTTTGATCCAGTCACAGCGCGCCGGCCCTCTCGTCCAATCCTAAATCGCTGCCGCACGGTCCTCTCCCTCTTCTCCATTGCAAAACCACCTCCTATCCTCTCCATCATCTCCATTCCAAAACCACCATCTCGCCTCTCCCTCTTCTGATCTTCTCCATTGCAAAACCACCTCCTCTCCTCTCCATCATATCCATTCCAAAACCACCATATCGCCTCTCCCTCTTCTCTATTGCAAGATCACCGTCTCTCCTCCCATCTTCCAAAGCTAGCACCGGACCACTTAGAAGGACATCTATGGAGAGGATGCAGCAGTGAATCAGGCAGATCGCCGGCGGCGACCAGGCAAAGTTAGCCAGGTTGAAGGAGATCCTTACTTGGTTTGACAATGAGTAGGAGATTTCACGGACGGTGCGAGACATGTGGCAATGTATGCGAAAGAGTGAGACGACGGCGATGAGGGCAGCGATGTACATATACTCCTCGGCGGCAGTCACGCTGCAGTCCTCCGAGTTCATCGAGTATCTCCTCTGGGCGATGGAGCAGACAGATTCGCCCGAGGCGACAGTCAGGCGGAGGTGGTGGGCGTACAGGTCGAAGGTTGAGCACCCAGAGGATAACGAATCGATCAAGTATGGTGTGCCGTTCGTGAGGGTGCAGAGCCAGCCAGAGCCGCGACGTCGCTTCCCCGCCGTTCTCCATGGTTCCCTCGATGCTCGCCTTGTTTCAACGGCGGGGGTAGGGTTTAAGGTAAGCTTCGCACTAACCTAATCTTCCACCTGCTCATGCTTACAATCAGTGTGACAGCTAATGAAAATCATGCTTACAATCAGTCTCCGAGTACTACGCCAATCACCATAAAATAGCTCTGGACCTTTGGGTCAAAGTTGTGACACAGTGTACAAATAAAGAAAAGTAGATTTGTGCTTCTTTCAGAAAAGAGTACTCCCTAGAACTGCCAATATAAGCTACTAGTATTTGGTTAGAGGATTTGCTGCCGAGAAAGATCCGTCCACAGACAGTGCCACACATACCACTGGTGGTGGTGGATGCCAATGCGTGCATGCAACATGGTTGGTGTCGGTAATTTTTACTTGGCACACCTCGCACTCTGCATATATGCCGGTTCCATACGTACATTTGTGCAGTTCCACCAAAATGCAGCTGAATAACCCTGTTTGCACAGATAATGAAAAAGTGTGATTACATTATAGTGGCACTAGTTGATGAAACACACAAAATAAATAGAAGAAAATATTGCGATAGTATCATAGTATGCCATGCTGCGAGGGCGAGATTGGCCCTGCGACGCCTCATACGGTACGCCTCATATTGGACATCGTCCCAAGTCTCCCAGATACACCTTCTGCCAGTGATGAACATCAGTGTACAGCGGTAGTACAAGGAGGCGCCTTGAGACATTCAAATCTCTATTTTTGTACAGATCAACTAAAATTAAGCACCCCAGTTTGCAGAAACGCTTAAACATTAACAATGGGACTAGTTGATGAAACATACATTAACAAAGAGAAGCACCTTCTTTATCTACATTGGAAATGAAATGATAGAGAGGAAACCCGCTCTATTTTAACTGTATTATTACTTCATTTTATCAGTGACACTAGGGTCGGGCAGGTGGCAAACAAGGTGTACCGTGCGTCGCAAGGATGGAGGTCGGGGGTGCTTAGACTGGGATGCTGAAGCTGGCTCTTTCAGTCACCAACATGGATGATTCAATTCATGGGACCTTTTGGTGCAGTTCACCTAAAATGAAGCAATGTCCCGTGAGCTAGCAGCTTCTTCTTCAATTTTTTTAAGAAAAGGGCTCCAGCCCCGGTTCCGTTTCCATCAGAAAACAAAACCCACAGAGCTTCTTCTTCATTAGTTGCAATAAAATTGAGCAACATCAAGGTGGGTTGTGAAGCTCCTGGAATGCTCAACTATAATTTGGATATCATTTGTGCAGTTCAACTAAGATCGAGCGTGAGATCTATATCTCTGTTTGCACAAAAAAGGTGGAAAGGAGGGTGACTAACAAGTGATGAAACATGCATCAAATGAAAAGAAGTATGTTCCTTATCTGAATGACAATCCTACAAGGACAGTAGCAATTTCTAAAGAAGTGGAATTGCTAGATATTAGTGTGGGCATTAGGATTCACTATGACAACTGTTAAATACGACATTACTTTGGGCACGGGAAAGTAGGCGGACCAGGACAGTTGCATTTCTAACGAAAAGAACCAACTTATCTTAATGGGAAATTTAGCATGACATGTAAAAAAGTGCCATTGATTCATATTACTGGAGGCATTACATTGAAAAAAACATTGGTTTAACGTGTCCTTACTTTTAACAGTGCGACTGCTACATTTTACCAGTGGCATTACATAAGAGTGGCTCGGGGCAACAAACATCAGAATGGGATATCTGGGTTGGTCCCATTTTTGTTCGGTATAGCCACCTTATACTGTGTGAGGCTAGAAAATCTAGTGCTGGACTTAATCTGTTGACTTGTCCCCCAGCCCCCACTTTCTTTCCTTTTTCAACCAATAGATCGGGTTTATATTGAGTTTGTACTGCGTTTCCCTTTATTTCCCTATTAGACCTAGAGACCAGTTGGATAGCCAGTCTCTGCTACTTTTCGCCCCCAGTATTTCCTCTTTCGATCAAGTCCTAGATTCAGGTAACAAATCCTCCCCCACCCCACCCCCTTACTTCCTTGTTTGAACCAAGTAGTACTAGATTCGAGTGCATGAACTAGTTTGACCTCTTAAATGTAAAAAAGTTAGGTGGTTTTCGAACAGCCGATCGATCCTATCTACGAGGGGGCCTTAGAAATAGTAAAAGATACAAATGCAGCGACGTCAGGAGCTCGGGAAGAAGAGCAAGGCCGGTTTCGAAGGAAGTTATACCTGATGGTCGCCGGGATGTCACTAGGTGGGCGGCGGGAGGCCGGATCTTCCCACACTACGACACCGAGGAAGAAGGGGTCGGAGGCCCTCCCTCGCCAGCGGTGCTTGGGAGAGAACGGCAAGGCAGGCTGATCGGGACGCACCAGCAGTGGGTAAGAGCTGTCGCCGAGGATGACCGCGTGAACATTGCACCTTCTCACCTTCCCCGGCGGAGAGGATCCGGCTGGATCTGTGACCAGCGGTGAGCAGAGAGAGAGAGAGAGAGAGAGAGAGAGAGAGAGAGAGAGGGAGAGAGTGGACACCACTGTCGTGTTTAGATCTGGAGAGGACGAGATAGTGTGAAGAGAGCAACACTAGCAAGCAAGCGCGGAGGCTCCTGCCTATATAGTGGAGTAGTACTAGTTTTCTTTTGTCTACCGGAGCCGGCTTGACCTTGTCAATGACTGTCGAGAAGTCTTCATGCACGTGGCCCGGAGGCGCAGTTGTCTTCCTTTTGATCTGAAGCGCCGGATTATAACATATAACACAAAAAAATGCCACCTGACAAGAAATCATAACCTCACTGCCCAAAGGAGACAACATGAATCCTGACGGACAAACTAGATGAGGAACAAAGCTCAAATTAAAGATAAACTCGTAGAAAAGGGGTCCGTCGATAGATGACCTAATTAACATAGCCGGCTTGACCTAGATGGCAGCCGAGTAGTCTTCGTGCATGTGCCCCCAATGACTAGCCCAACTCAGTTGTCACTGTTTAACCCTCCCAGTGATCTGAAGCACATGACACCTAATTTTGTGATATGACAAGAAACCTTTTTTTAGATTTCTCACCACAACTACAGCCATGTACAACACAGCCTGCACAATATGTATACGATATGCCAGACTGACCGACCGTCTGGGGTGCGACGCAAACGCGACATGCGCGCTGTATACTCCGTACATGTGTACCGCCGTATTCTAGAGGCTTTGCTCCATGGCGCAATCCATGGATACAAAATTAGTATATTGTACTATTTAAAAGTCGAGGCGGGGCTTTTCCTGCGCGGTAGGCGGGGCAGTTTCGCCTAGTCAGGTCGACAGAGATGCGAGAAGACAAAGGAGTAGGCTGCTGCAAACGTAGGGCTGTGTGATTTGACGGCGAGTTATTGCTGGACAGGTGGGGCCCCATGATTTGACTTGCCATTATCATTTTAACTACGGTGCTACGACCGCCGTGAGTCTCCCAATTCCTGACCACCTCCATACAGGTGCCTCTCCCAATGCTCCACCATGTAGACTGTAGTAGAGGATGGCTCTTGCATGAGAGCCCACTTCTCCACTTTTTCCTTACCTCTCTTTCCTCCACATATGCAAAAATGTCATGTAAAGCGCACTATTGTACTTAGGTTGGTCGTAATGAAGAGTATCATATACTAGTATCATGCATATGATACTTTTGTATGATACTACTCCCTCCGCCCGGAAATACTTGTCGCATAAATGGATGAAAATGGATGTATCTAGAATTAAAATGCATCTAGATACATGCATTTCAATGACAAGTATTTCTGGACGGAGGGAGTACATCCATAATGCATAGTATCATGTGTTGGTATCATAGGATAGTTTATTTATTGTCATGCATGACACATAGTAGCACATCCTTTAATATGATACAATATCATATTATGATACTACTCAACTCTCTCTTTTCTTTATTTAATTCGACGTCACCTCATCAAGATTGCATAGTTGGCATGCATGAGACTACCTCCGTCTCGGTGAATAAGTCATTCGCGTAGTTCTAGGTTGACGATTTAACTATCTAAATATATATTGTATGTGATAAAAAATATATTTAGAAACTACATCCTTGTAGAAATCTAGTGATATACTTTTCATGACATATAGAACATATTTAATTCCTCAAATCGATGACCTAGAACTACGTGAATGACTTATTCACCTAGACGGAGGTAGTACTACTCCCATTACAAGCAGGCTTACTTGCTCCTACAGGTGCTAAGCTTGCCACATAGGCATAAAGTCTGATGTGGCAAGTTAATCAAGAAGAGAGAGACTAGTTTGGTGATCCAAGGAAGAAATGGTGCACATGTACCTAGGTGAAAAGACAATTTTGAGTCTATAGCTAATTAAATGAAGCAAACTTAGCAACAAAAAACTAATAAGCACACCATTTCATTGGAAGAGGTCACTCATTGGCAAATGCAATAAATACTAGTACTCCCTGTGTCCCATAATATAAGAATGTTTTTGGCACTACACTAGTGTCAAAAACATTCTTATATTATGGGATGGAGGGAGTACGAAGAAAGAGATAGAGAGAAGTAAAAAAATACACTTATAGCCAACCTTATAGCTAACCTTGTTGTAGTATGAGTGACTAAGTGATGACTATGTATGACATGCCAACATCAGATAGCCTAACGCACCGTGTTAAATCTCCAAGGGCGCGACCGCACGAGCGACGCGCTGGTCGTGGTAGGCGCGACCGTGATACGGGTTGCTGGCAGCCCTTGGACCTGAGATCAAACGGTCACATGCTAAGTTGCTGAAAATTTGTAGAATAACCCTCCAGGATATGATATTCACCCATAGGTCTAGAATCACGCCATGCAACTATTTGATCTCAGATCCAAGGGCTCTCGGAAGCCCGTATCATGGGAGAATGGAAAGCCACTACCCTGCCGTTTGCACGCTTGCAGTTCGCTCCTACTCGTCCCCACACGTCCTTTAATACTACGACGGTTCGCTCCTAGTCGCCCCATCCTTTCACATTACGGCAATTCCACTAATCCTAACCCTCCTCCCAAATCCATGGCGTCCCAAATCTCCATGATTGGCGGTGAGTACAAGGTTAGAATCATCACCGGCGATGAGTTCGACGTCATCTACACCCGTTCTTCCACGAAAGTGAAAGGATGCCTTTCTCGCTTCAGACGCATGTTCGAAAACTCAGATGATGAGTGGGTCGCTGGGCTAGATGTTGAGTACACCATAGTCCTGGGACGAGAGAAGGATCTAAAGGACAAAGAGAGGAAGAAGCCCGCCATGATCCAGGTTTGCGTGCATGACTTATGCTTGGTCTACCACATATGACATGCCGATGTTGAATGCCTGGATTTTAAGGACTTCCTTGAGAGCAACCTAGTCAAATTCGTTACTATAGACTTTGGGAACGACAAAGAAGTTCTGGGTCGGATAGGCCTCGTTGTAGGCAACCCCTTCGACCTCCAAAAGAATCGGCTGGTGTCCTCTCGTCAGCCTTCAATGCTGACCCTGGCAGGAGCCATGGTTCATCCTTCATATGGTAAACTGGAGAAACCTCCATACACGTTTCATCATTATGCATGGCAGTGGAATGTATTAGATATATACCACATCCACTATGCTGCAATGGATGGATACCTTTGTTTCAATATCTACAAGGGTTGGATGAAGAGAAAGAGCCAAGTGTGCGGTTCAAGCAAAGAAGTATCGGCCAAGAGGAAGAGGGACAAGGACAAAGTCGTGGACGTGGGCGAGGACTCCGAGTAAGGTGGCAGTGTCATTGCTCATGGTGGTTCTAATGCAGTGTCTACCCGAATAGTTGCAAAGTTTAATTTCAGGTGTGCTTAATTTAATTTGAGGGGTGTGTTGTGCAGAGCCCCCAGCAGAACTATGTTATGTTTCTTCTCGTTACTTTAACTCTTCAGTACGTACATACTACTAGTATTTCTTATATTTCATCTTTTAGTTGGTATAGTACTACCACTCGTTGCTTCACATTATATACGTACAATATATATGGCCAACATCATATAGCCAGCAGTTAGTTGTCAAAGAATTTCAGGGTGCTTAGTTTTGTCAAAATTCCATGATGCTTAGTTTTATTTGAGGGGTGGGTTGTGCTGGACACCATTATTGTGACTAGCCTTTTTAATAGTACTATATGCATCATTTGGCGACGAGCGCTCTCTATATGTACCACCTTTTTTTAATTTCAAGTTTTGCTCCATGGCGCAATCCATCGATACTACTACTGTACAAAAGTATAATTTTTTTAAAAGGCTAGAGGGCGGGGCTGTCTAGCATGGTCGGTTTCATGAGAGGCGAGGGCCTTTGTGATTTGACGGCTCATTACTGCTGGAAGGCGGGGCCTTGTGATTGGACTGCTCGTATAAATGCGCCGACGACCTGAGGAGGAGCAAAGAACCGTGCGGTATACTCAAGTTTTCCACTGGAGTAGTACTACGACGGAGGAGCATGAAACACGGCAGCCCAGTGCCATATGGCGATAAAAAATGATCTAATTTGCTAGTCATCTCATTGTTAGCATCGTTCTATTCATTCACTAAAAAACATTGTTCTATTCATGCATCACAGAGAACATGACACGTGCGGTGAAACACCCGAAGCAAAATATGAAACACAGGAGCAAAAGAAGAAGGAAGATTATCACCCCAAATGATCTAATTCGCCGCGGAGTCGTAACTGCTTCTTCATCGCCTCCATGACCTCCATCTCCTTGCGCGTCTCCTCCGTCATCTTCTTCATTCTATCCATGACGCGGGATTTCTCGACGCAAGCCTTCATCATCTGTTCCACGGCCGCATTACGTACCTTGACAGTAGCCGGGTGCTTGATGCGGAGCTTCGCGAACTCCTCCTTCTGTTCCATGACGAGGGCCTGCAGCATCTTCATCGAGGAACTACTATTCTCATGCAGCTTCTTCCAGCCGGCGTTCTTCTCCTTCAACAGGTCGATCTCGTGGCAGAGCTTCGCCTTGTCCTCCTAAAGTCGCAGGATTTCACCGGTCGCCTTCTTCTCCAAGGCAATGCTCTTCTTCAGCAACACCACCAAGCCGGCGGTCAACTCCCCCTGCTTATTGAGCTCAGCGGGCATGTCGTCGAGGCTCTCCTTCAGCAGCTCCACCAAGCCTTGGATGAACTCCTTCTACTTATTGAGGTCCTTATTGAGCTGATCGGGAATGCCGTCGAGGGATAACGACTCCAGCACCGCCGGCTCGGCATGTTCGCCTCCGCGGCTAGGGTGCTCCTGGGAGCCATCGCCCACCCGTGAGAGATCTTTCGAGGTCTCTGCATGGCGGCGAGCCCTCTCTTTTTTTTTCCGCAGCCTTGGTTGCCGCTCCCTTGTTACGAGTAGTTCTCGACCTAGAGCTCTGCTCAACGGCCATGGCAAGTACGGACGAAGAAGAAGCACTTATGAGGAGGAAAGGTATAGTAATTTTCGGTTAGGTAGTTCCCCTTTTTATAACCTAAGTACTAGCACTAGTACTAATACCTGCATAGTGGGAACACATTCAGGTTAGGTACATACTAGTAGGTGGGAGCAGGCTTTCAAATGTGATGGGAACAAGGTAAAGATTAATTGATGGTTTTGGTTTCGAGGCACGAAACGTCTCCCGATGAGTTTAGCGGAACATAAATTTCAAGTAGACTACGCTGCTCAAATGCGTAAATATTATGTTACTGTCAAAAATTGGCACAAAATACGAAGGAGACCAATGGAAGTACTACTAGCAACCCATGATTTAACTACTCGCATGAGCGCAGTGGAGTAATAATGTCTTTCTTGCGCCCTCACGTCCACTCAATTTGCATGCGCTGTTTTAATTGACCATCAATGAAGTGAACGACTTTACATGTGTAAAATTATCACATGGGGTGGATCTTGGTACAAAATTGTGTCCGCCCGTGTACTCCCGTGTGTGTGCGAGGGAATGAGTGCGTGTGTGGTGTGCATGCACATATTTGCTTCGTGCATTTACCGCCAGTATGGCTCAGGGAGGACGAGTACATTTTTTTGGAACCAGCAGCACGTCACTGTGATCAATCCACTCAAGCAGGTCGCGACAACGCCTGCACATGTGCCACGTAGCTTCATGAACTGTAAGAGAGACACTGTGTAGCATGCCATTGGAATTCTAAGTTACGTGTTTTGCACATACTCGAAGTACTAGTAAGGTACACGTGCATTGCACGCATGAGATTTTGCAACCAAATTATGAATAAATACCACACTATAGCATGTAAGCTCCGAGTCATATATGCCTGATGTAGACCTTCGTTTAATTCTTATAGTTCATCTCATTCAGAATCAATTAGTTTTTATAAAAAAGCTAGGGCCTCTTGGATTCGTAGGATTTCCAAAATGCGGGAATAGGAAAAACATGGGATTATAGTGGAATGTCGTCTTGAATCCTGAAGGATTGTACGAGTGTTTGATTGTGCATAGAAAAAATGAAGAATTCTTTCAAAGAGGTTTGAGTGGATGGGATGTTTCCTATGAAATCTAGTGCAAATGAATCATATGGAAAAATTCCTATGGTTTACAATTCTATGAATCAAACAACCAAGATAGGAAAAATTCCTAATGATTAGAATCCTCCAAAATTCTGTTGAGAATCCTTTGAATCAAATAAGCCCTTAATCTATTTTATGATTCATGGAATTGTGTGTTGTAAAGCATAAAGTAAAAAAAATGGCAATTCAACTAGAAAAAAAGTTTGGGCAGTTATGATACAGAAGATTCTAGAACAAAAGAGAACCACTGTTGTTTTGAGGTCTGTGCATTATGCTTAAGTTCAACCATGGAGTCTGCTATATTGTACATGTGGAAAAATCCGGTGGGGGGCTACAAGATGGTGCGAGGAGCCGAGTGGAGGGATACTATGAAGGAATGCACAAGTGCGAGATCGATATTTAGAGAGAGGGTGCGAGAACATGCGCTGTTGCGCGCAATGGCGGAGCCATGAAAAATAAATGAGCTATGGGGCCAAGCATTGCTAATCCTTTACGAGAAAGGTCAATTCATGAACTTAAACCATTTTAGCAGCAATTGTCTAATGATCACATTCATATTAGCCTCGATATATAGTGATGT
>NC_057801.1:145883652-146011526 GCF_018294505.1 Triticum aestivum
GTTGGATATATAATTAATGTGGGTGTATTAGCTATATATGTTAATCCTATATAGAGAGGTATAGATTGATCGATGTGGATGTAGGAAAGAGGGTGAGACCTCAATGGATATATCGATTGATCAGTTTGTGTGGAAAACTATGAAAGACCTAGCTATATGCACACATACATAGAGGAACATCGATCATTGTGCATGCACGCGTGACAGATAAAGAATGCCCGATATGATGGAGAGGGAGATGTGTGTGGGTGTGTGCCTTCATGGGAGACTGACCTGAAGAAAAAGATTGCATGTGTGCGATGGATAATGCCGACTGGTATTGTGCGTGCATGCATGCACGAGAGAAAGTTAGTGGTACAAGTATAAAGAGAAGACGATTGTGTGGGTGTAAAAGACTAGGTGAGGTCATAATCAATGTAAAG
The DNA here is from genome assembly GCF_018294505.1 of Triticum aestivum. Classification (NCBI taxonomy): domain Eukaryota; kingdom Viridiplantae; phylum Streptophyta; class Magnoliopsida; order Poales; family Poaceae; genus Triticum; species Triticum aestivum. The sequence goes on from NC_057801.1 coordinate 145,884,075, forward strand.
TTGAATTCAAATATTTGAATAAGAGATCCTGATATTTGAAACCCATGCATGCATGAATATAACGGAGATCTGTGCGGTGTGGTTTGGAAACGAGCATGTTGTAATGTATACACATTGAACAAGGTCAGACTGATTTGAATTTGAGATACCGATGGCAGACATCATTTGGCCACGTCGCATCCGTGCATGAACACACTATTCTAATTGGAGATGATGGGTGGCTTTCGCATCACATATCTATATCTATACCCCTATATATATTGTATATATTATATATTTTTATATTGTGTGCGGGTAACTTTAACTTTGAAAGATGATCGTTGGATGAGGCGAATCCGATGGTCCAAAGACGGCAAATTTGAGCACTACTGGCCGTTCGATATCATCTAGATTCCACCAGATTTTGCCACATGTAAAATCTAGAAGACTCCATGGTTGAACTTAAGCATAATGCACAAACATCAAAACACAAGCACTTCTTCTTTGTTCTAGAATCTTCCGTATCAGAATTGCCCAAATGTTTTTCTACATGATTTGCCATTATTTGTTTTTACTTTATGTCTTACAACGCACAATTCCCTGAATCTTAAAATAGATTATCTTTCTTATAAAAACTAGATGGTTTTGAATGAAATGAACTATAAGAATTAAACGAACATCTACATCATGCATATATGACTGAAAGCTTACATGCTATAATGTGGTATTTATTCATAATTTGGTTGCCAAATCTCATGCGTGCAATGCACGTGTACCTTACTCTAGTCTAAATGGTGCTTGTGCGTGTGTGTTGTGCGTGTTGAGGTGTAAATTGTCTTTTTTTGTACACGTTAAGCTTGTTCTTCCGAAATTTCAAGTCACGCCTTGTTACGCCGAAAATTCAAGCTAGCGTCTCTATCTATCGTGCTGCAAAACTCCCGCCTCTTCAACCCGCGGCTTGTTAGCCCAAAATATTTAAGATATATCTTTGTCTCGTTGTGCTCCGACAACTCCCTCTATCTCAACTCGCGCCTTGCTATTCCGAAATTACAACGCGCGCGAAAACTCCCACCTCCTGTGAAATCCCGACATGCGAAATGCCCATGGTAGCCCTGAACCGAAAGAACCACCTCAAATCGGTGGGGGTACTTTCGTAACTTACCCCACATTTCGGACAAGCGCGTCCCTAAGCCATGGTTCCCCACTGCCATCCCATCTGCCCACCCATTCGTACACCGAGGCCGCGAAAACCCGTGACGAAGCCCCACACCCAGCTCCGTCCGCCACCTAGCCGGAGCCTCTTCCCCAACGACATCGTCCACAGAAACACCTCGACGTCCGTCATCCACTGTACCGGATGAGGATCCGTCATTGATCTCATCATCCCGCCGGTTCAGCCACCCCGTCCTCCACCTCCAAGGAATTGCCCCGACGTTCCCCTCGTCTTTCGCGCCACCTTCATTCCCACACCAACGTCTTCACCTACACCACTGGAAGAGCATCATCATCACCGTTTCCTCGGATGAAGCTGCGGCCTAATCGACGCCACCAAAGAGGTTGTACACTAATCGCCGCATTTTCTTCTTGATTCGATTTCATGGTGCTGCCGGAGCTCGGTCCCGAGCCGACACGGCGCGGCTCCATCCACGGCGGCGTCGCCGACCATTTCCTCCACGGCGTCGCTCCCTCGACAGCGACATCCACATCAGTAGGAGCTGCTGCTGCTTTGGATCTCGCTCGCACTGCTACTCTGCTCTTGCTCTTGGTCCCCTGCCTGGTCTGCTCTTGCTATTGCTCTTGCTCGCACTACTGCTCTCGCTCTTGCTCTTTCTTGCGATGCTGCTCTGATTTAGCTAAACTTCAGTCGACTAAATCGACTTTTGGGTCAGTCGATTTTCAGGAGGTGGGGGGGGCTCGTCGGGGTGAAGGAAGAACTAGCCGCAATAGGGAGGGGGCTCACCGGAGAGGTACCCCACTATCTATCTTAGAGTCCAGGGTTGGGGCAGTGGTTGCCGGCGGTGGCAGGGCGGTTGCATGGGGATCACCGAAGAAAAAGGTCGGCACGGGGGGGCCTAGAGGGATGGCCAGGGCGGCGGCGGACCGGCGGTGGGGGGTGTTTTCGGGGCGGGCGGGGCGGCAGGGGGCTGCTGTTTGGCCGGTGGTGTCTGCCGGCTCAGGGGGATGGAGGTTGAAGATGAACCGCAGGCCCTTGATTTCGTATCCAACGGCTGCAAAATCGACTGACCAGAGATGAAAAAGTCAGTCGACCGACGTGTAGCCTCACCTTGCTAGTGCATTCAGTTTCGACAGCAAAATTTAGTTTCGACAGCAAAATTCAGTTTTGACAGTTAAGTTTAGTTCCGATGGTTTAAGTTCAGTTTCGACAGTTAAATTCAGTTTCGACAGTTAAGTTCAGAGATGAGCGGCTGATGTATTTTACATCTAGCACTTTGTGGTTATGTATTTTACGTCATGTATTGGAGATTCTATTAGAATTCCACTCAGGTTAACGTTGTCTCTCTTGTCCTGCTCAGCCTCGGCGTCGTACAACTCACCGGAGCTGCTCCAACAATGAAACCCACCATGACTGTGGAGCAGTACCTCGGGCTCCATCCCTAGATGCCTAAGATCTTCTTCCCCTCCTCCGACAACCAAGTTAGCCGGAGCATCCTCACCGGCCAACCCAATCACGCTGAGATCGACATGGCTTCGCCAAAGAGGTTGTGCACTTGTTGCATCTCTTTTTTACCCTACATGTTATATATATATTGTCCACTGAGAACTCATAGTAACGGGAAATACAATTATTTTATCCTACTATATGACAAGCAGTGAGGTACCAGGCAACTTAGCTATCTGTGATGGACTCTCTTGAACGCCATCATTATTTATCTCTGCGCGTTTGAGCTGTGCATTTGTCGATGGGCCTGGGAGTTGAGCTAGTATGGCAGTGGCCTGGTTCCAAAGTAATAGAAGTAGCACAAAAACATTTTTTTAGTGTAGGATTTTCCTTGCTCAAGCCTGCCTACTAGAATCGCCTGTGCTTGAAAGGAAAAGTGAATGAAAAACATAGGAATTGGAAAGTTTCCTATGGTAATACTTTTCATGAATTTGGTGCAAAGGAATGGAGCAAAGGAAAACTGTAGGATTTGTTCCTTTAGTGTCTCCTTGAAAGTAAAACAGTAGGAATTCTAATTTCTACTTGTCCTCCTTTTCATATTCCTATTCATCAAGCACAAGACTAAGATATAGTAGCATAATAGCATTATAACCGTAAATTTTCTTGTGGTTTGACTTAATCTCACCATGCTTTTTTGCATCCTGTGATCTTCCAATTGTTGTGAATCAAACACCCAGATTGGCAGAAATCCTGTGTTTTTAAATTCTCTGTTTTGCACGTGCATTCCTATCCTATTCCTGTCTATTTCCTATCCCTGCATTGTTAGAATTCTCAAATTCAAAGAAGCCCTTACTCAATTACTTCTGTTACAGATATATGTCAAAGAAAACCTTGTGTGGTTTGTCCTGCTCCTGCGGCGCTGTGTTCCACCCCATCTCAACTGCTCCAACGACGGAAGCGTTCACCATAGCAGGGATCTACTCTCCAGAATGTCTTTCGCCGCCTCAGATCTTCTTCCCCACCGTTGGCAGCCACGACAACTGCATTACCATCATCAACTGAGCAAATGACCTTGAGGACTACACGGGACCGCAAGAGAGGTAGCACTCTTCCGTGTCTGCTTACGTTATACTAATATGATGACATGCTACATTATCATCGTGTTCACCTATTAGACTCCAAGTCAGGTCCAAACTAATGCTGAAACTTGAGTTTTTAAATGGTTGTGGGGTACAAATTGGGGCAGCAATCAGTACTATCTGTCTACTATCTGGTTAATCTCCGGTTTCTACTATGAGTTTCATGTTGGGTGCAAACAAACATTAAAGGAGCCATTATATGTATTTTTTAACTAAAGCTATTATCTGCCCGCTATCATTGGTTTTGGGTCTATCCACAGTTTGCTACCATCACTCTGGATTTGTGCATGCACTCCTTACATAATCTCACTTTGTTTTATACCTATGCATGCCAGTTATTGTACACAATGGAACTGATCATGTAGAGCAAAAGAGACGAGCCTTGCGTGGCAACAAAATTTCATGCAGACGTCGTTCCATGGTGGGTGCAAAGGCAGCCCCCCTCCACCCATTTTGGATCGTAATCAAGAGGAAGATAACTGTTCCGAGGAGGATTCAGAAGGAGAAGACTACTCCTATTTACCCCATGAGGTCTTCGCTCTAACTTGGCATGCTGATGTTGGTAATATCATGCATATGGTGCCTTGCATTGCTTACAGTATGCATTAAAGATGTCATCTGCTTAGTTTAGACATGCTTTGTGTCAATGACATCTGTTTAGTTTCTTTATTGTATATGTGAATCATGCAATGCCATCTTGTTTAGCCAGGCATCGTTGTGAATTTTGCAATGCCACCCTGGTTAGCTAGTCATCTTATATGTGAATTATATCATGCCATCATTTTTTTATTACGTGTTAAATTTGTCAACAATTTTAGTACATTCAATTACTCTTCCTGTGCATGAGCCATTCGGCACGGTCATGGAAAAATCTAGAGTGGAAACAAGGTCTACAGAGCAGACAATGCTATCTGACGAAGCGCATGTCTTGCTGGTTACGGATAGCTCCTCAGAGGAGGATTCAGAGATAGATGACCAGTCATATTCCCCCCCCCCCCGAGGTGCATGCTCTAACTTGGCAGGGTTATGTTGCTCATATCGTGCGTATGGTATCTTGCATTGCTATGTCATTTGCTTAGTTTAGACATGCTTTGTTTGAATGCCACCTGTTTAGTGTCTAATTACCATATATGTGAATTATGCAATGACATCTTGTTGCAAGACATTATATATGTGAATTATGCAATGTTATCATGTTGCAAGGCATTATGTATGTGAATTATGCAATGCCATATTGTTAAGGCAAGCGTCATATATGTGAATTATATCATGTCGTCCTTTTTTGTATTTCTCATTACTTTGGTCGACAATGTTTGTATATTCAACTGCTCTTCCTGTGCATCAGCCATTTGAATTGGTGATGGAGAAATCTGGAATGAAAACAAGGTCTTGAGAGCAGACAATGCTACCTGCTGAAGCAGATATCTTGCTGGTTACAGATAGCTCTTCAGAGGAGGATTCAGAGGCAGATGACCAGTCCTATTATCCCGCCGAGGTGTATGCTCAAACTTGGCAGGGTTATATTACTCATATCATGCATATGTTGTATTGCAGTGCTTAGTTTTTACATCATATACACAATATTGAATGCCATCTCCTTAGTTGACACATCATATATGTGATTGCCCTCTGCTCACTTCCTTAGTATATAAATCATATATTTGAATTGTGTCATGCCATGATGTTTACATAGACAACATGTATTTTAATTATGGCATGCCAACCCATTTTCTAAAGACATAATATAGTTATATCATCTCATCATGTTTACATAGTCATCATATTTTAAATTATGTCATTCTATCCGAGAATTATATCATGCCATCATGTTTCCATCCACGGCATGTTTGTGATTTATGGCATGCCAACCACTTTAATAGACACATTGTACAGTTATATCATGTCATCCTGTTTACATAGTCATCATATTTTGAAGTATGTCATTCTATCCTATTTAGTTAGCCATCATAGATGTGAAATCGTGTCATGCTATCCTGTTTAATTAGCCACCATATATGTGAAATTATGTCCTGCTATTCTATTTGGTTAGACAACATAAATGTGAATTATTTCATGCCCTGTTTTCTTCCCTATTATCCATTGCACTTGTCTATCTTACAATGTCTGTACATTCAATTACTTTTCTTGTTTATCAGCCATTTCAATTGGAGGGAGTGATGGCAGTATCTGTGGGAGTAAAAACACGGTCTTCAGAAAAGAACGTGCTACCTGCCGATGCAGATAGAACCACGGTTGTAGTTGCCCAAGAACCAGCCCCACCACACATTACCCACACTCATGCATATTGTACCCCTACCCAGTTGGACAGAGAACCAGCTAACACCTCTTCTAACCCTAACCCCAGTAGATAGACACCCAGTTCCCGTTGACACAACACCGTCTCCACCACAGAGCACCCAAACATGAGCAGTTAGTAAGGCAACTGCAGTGCCCGAAGCACGAGGACCACCACTCCGAACCCCAAGTCAACGCTTAAAGAAGAAGAAGAATTGTTCTCAGGTCCAGTTCTGAAGCTATGGTTCATACTAGTTTGCTCTTGCATCACTTTATTTACTCATACCAACTAATTTCAAATTTGAAGGATGCAATTTAAACTCCATTGGCGCAACAGGTATGTTTTAAACCTGTTTCTTCAACGTGTTTGACTGTTTGTTGTTTTAACTTGCTCTATGTTGATTTCAGTTTTAATTGAATAAACAGTTATGTTCTCATGCCATGCACATTACAAGTGTTGTTATTGCTATGTAGTTTCCCACACTTATATTCTGTCTATGCTGCTTTGTATTAAATAGATATGATTCGAACTGTATCTATCTTGATTTGGCAACATAAACTAGAATGATATAGACCATACAGTGACCATACTACATAGATATATGTTTGTTTCATGTTGTTATCCTGCCCACCTTACTACTGAACTGGTTTACCAAAATGAGTTTCATATACTACATTGTAAACCTGTGATGTGTTTGTTTGTTTCTCTTTTATAACATGGATGAAATATTGGAGAAGTGTACCCCGTTATGCAATGGTAAAGGAAGTAATGCAGATAAGGTTCAACATAGTGAGACATCCCTGTTGGTCTCCAAGAAAGCTGATAAAAACTATACTGAAGACACTGAGACAACCCCAAAGTCCTGTCTTGATGTAGTGTTCGAGTTACTGGCTACTACTGCTGGCACCAGCTCTTCGAACTTGTTGCCTGAATCAGTTCGGCTTCTTGAGTCTCAACTTCAAGTTGAAACACATCGATCAGATGTTATGCGACAGGAATCCGAAGTACTGAGGAAGTCCCTGCAGAATTCAGATGCATACTTTCTGGTGCAACATCAAGTGCTGGAGGACTTAAGCGCCAAACAAGAGAAAGTTAATAAGCTTGCTAACCATCTTTCCAGCATTATGGGTACCCCGGATATTGTTTCTTGAGCTCTTCTGAAGTGGTTTCAGTTCTGGACTTGTTTTGCTGCGGCGTTTATATGCTGATGTGTTCCCTATATTTGCACCGGTGGCGAACTTTGATGCCTAGTGGATGTAATATGTGTAATAGCCGTGATAGCCTAGCGTAAGTTGCTTGCTTATTTATTTCCTTATTGTCTTGTTTATTCCTTTGCTTGTAGTCAGTGCAGTTCTTTTTCCGCGGTTTGCTAGTGGCCGCAATAGCCTATTTTTTAAAACTAGGCCACAATAACCATGGGCTACATGTTTACTGTAGTTACCATTTCCCTCCTACGGGTCGTAGAAACAATGGACCTTGTACGTGTTGTAGACACAATGGGCCTTCTACGGTCCGTATCATCAATGTGCCTTGTATGGGCCGTATGATTGGTTGGCCAAACATGGGCCAATAACAAACTGCATTATGGCCGTAAACGGGCTAGAGTTGGAATTGTCTGTTCATGGGCCGACCATAACAGGCCGTCGTTAATCGATCATATTTGATGACGCTATGAAAACGGCCCGATGTATTAACGGGGCACAAAACGGGCTGACTGTAACCTCGGGCTGAATTTAGCCCACAAGCAGAAAATGACTATAACGGGCCGTAAGTAAACGAATGCTGGAAATGAGCCCAAGAGTAAATGGGCTCCGAGAAGGCCGAAAGATAAAATGGGCCGGAAACGGCCCAACGGAATAACTAGCCATTAATGCGTATAAAGTGATACACTGTTCATTACGGGCCAGTTTCACCACGTGCCGTTAATGGGTATAAAGTGATACACTGTTCACTGCGGGCCAGTTTCACCACTGTCCGTTAATGGGCCAAGAGTTACAAAGGGCCTCATATGGGCCGAAAGACGTCATGGGCCATACATGGTCCAGAAGTGAAAACGGGCTGGAATCATATTGGATGGCCCAGATGATGCTACTGGGCCTAATTCGGATAGGGTGTAACGGGCCTTGGGTTAGCGGGCTATAAATGGGCTATATGCGAACAGACCATTAACCAGCTTTCCATGGGCCGGCCCGCCAACTTTTGACCAAGTCAAATGGGCCGACCTTTTCACTGGAATGGGCCTCTATTGGGCTGTGCCACGTGTCCACGTATCATAGGCGCCTTCTGTCCAATGAGTGGATGACATCTGTCCCAACGATGAGCCGACACGTGTTTCTTCCAGCCAATCATGATTTTACACGTGGAAAATCCCCATTGGTCGGGGCTGTTAACGGGTTATCAGATCCAAAACCTAACCCAATAGCTTAACGGCGTTCCGTTATGGTGGATGCCACGTGTCAGTCACCCTTGACGAAAGCACTTCTGTGACGCGCGATTTATCCTCATGGAAGTGGACACTTCCTTGATGATAATTTTGGTAATGTCATGGAACACTTCTACAACAACACAGGTATGACTATCTTGATTCTGTCATAAAATCGTCATGGATGTACATGCATGACAGAAAACGTGACCTACTGTGACAAACACGTATCATCACGGAAGTGTATTTTTTTGTAGTGAAAGTAACTGTTCACACTGATCATGCTGCTATTAAATATCTTATGGAAAAGAAAGATGCTAAACCTAGACTTATTAGATGGGTTCTCCTACTACAAGAATTTGATTTGCATATTATTGATAGAAAGGGAGCTGAGAACCCCGTTGCAGACAACTTGTCTAGGTTAGAGAATGTTCTTGATGACCCACTACCTATTGATGATAGCTTTCCTGATGAACAATTAGCTGTCATAAATGCTTCTTGTACTGCTCCATGGTATGCTAATTATGCTAATTACATTGTTGCTAAATTCATACCACCTAGTTTCACATACCAGCAGAAGAAGAAAAAATCTATGATTTAAGACATTATTTCTGGGATGACCCACACCTTTATAAAGAAGGAGTAGATGGTGTCATTAGACGTTGCATACCTGAGCATGAACAGGAACAGATCCTACGCAAGTGTCACTCCGAGGCATATGGAGGACACCACACTGGAGATATAACTGCAGACAAGGTATTGCAATCCGGTTTTTATTGGCCTACTCTCTTCAAAGATGCCCGTAAGTTTGTCTTGTCTTGCGATGAGTGTCAAAGAATTGGTAATATTAGTAGACGTCAAGAAATGCCTAGGAATTATTCTCTTGTTATTGAACCATTTGATGTTTGGGGCTTTGATTATATGGGACAGTTTCCTTCCTCTAATGGGTATACACATATTTTAGTTGTTATTGATTATGTTACTAAATGGGTAGAAGCTATTCCAACTAGTAGTCCTGATCATAACACCTCTATTAAAATGCTTAAAGAAGTTATTTTTCCGAGGTTTTGGAGTCCCTAGAGACTTAATGACTGATGGTGGTTCGCATTTTATTCATGGTTCCTTTCGCAAAATGCTTGCTAAGTATGATGTTAATCATAGAATTGCATCTCCATATCACCCGCAGTCGGTGGTCAAGTAGATTTGAGTAACAGAGAGCTTAAATTGATTTTGCAAAAGACTGTTAATAGATCTAGAAAGAATTGGTCCAAGGAACTTGATGATGCATTATGGGCTTATAGAACTGCATATAAGAATCCTATGGGTATGTCTCCATATAAAATGGTTTATGGAAAAGCATGTCACTTACCTCCGAGCTAGAACATAAGGCATATTGGGCCATTAAAGAGCTCAATTATGATTTCAAACTTGTCGGTGAGAAGAGGTTATTTGACATTAGCTCACTTGGTGAGTGGAGAACCCAGGCCTATGAGAATGCCAAACTGTTTAAAGAAAAAGTTAAAAGATGGCATGACAAAAGGATACAAAAGCGTGAGTTTAATGTAGGTGATTATGTTTTGCTATACAACCCTCGTTTAAGATTTTTTGCAGGAAAACTACTCTCTAAATGGGAACGACCTTACGTTATCGAGGAGGTCTATCGTTCCGGTGCCATAAAAATCAACAACTTCGAAGGCACAAATCCGAAGGTGGTGAACGGTCAAAGAATCAAACATTATATCTCAGGTAACCCAATAAATGTTGAAACTAATGTTATTGAAACTGTAACCCTGGAGGAATACATAAGAGACACGTTCCAGAATATTTCAGACTCCAAAAAGGAATAGGTATGAGGTACGGTAAGTAAATCGACTCCAAAACAGATCTAATAGAAATTTTCCTCCGTTTTGGAATATTTAAGAAAATAGGAAAATAAGAAGTAGTCTGAAAGGGACACGAGGCATCCACGAGGGTGGAGGGGGCGCCCTACCCCCCTGGGCACCCCCTTGCCTCGTGGGCACCTCGTGTGCTCTCCGGACTCCGTTTTCTTGCATGTTACTTCTTTTTGTCGGTAAAAATTCATTATATAATCTCCCGAAGGTTTTGACCACCGTATCACGCAAATATCCTATGTCTTTGTTTCAAGCTATTTCTGCAACAGATTTAGAGCAAGATGTCTTCTCAAGAGTCAGTTGGGGAGAGTTGGGTGTCTCATCTGACACCAGGTCCAGGAGCAAACAACAATGCCTACCACTTTGGGCCATCTACGGAGGAGGAGATGGAGACTAACTTGAAAAGGATAGATGCCATGGAGGAGGATCAAGAAGTTTCCTCTCGTTTCGAAGCCGGATTCACGATGGGGGAACTAGATAGCTCAGATATTCCAAATTCGGTTATCCCCTCCAATGTTAGATTTCTTTCTTATGAAATTATGAAAAAGAGTGTCACTTGTTCTCCAGCAGCTATGCAACATCCATGGGTGAAAGGAGCCCTAGTCGTCACAGGTAAGCTCCGTAAGGAAATAGTGGACCTCAAGCAGCAAGTCAATAAGCTCGAGGAGGAGAATCGTATCCTGAGTGGCATCATCGCCAAGAATATCACACCACCACCTCCAAAGAAGGAGACATAAACACATGGGTATGGGCACTCCCCTTGGCAACTGCCAAGCTTGGGGGAGGTGCCCCGGTATCGTATCACCATCACACTCCTATCTTTACCATTTTTCTTAGTTTGACCCTTTTGGTAATATCTTGATCTAGTAGAATAAAGTTTTAGTATGATTTAGTATTGAGTTTTGCTTTATGACCCCCCTATGTAATCGAGTCCGTGAGCTATATATAATAAAGATTAGTGTTGAGTCAAGAGCATGATTATCTTACTTTAATCTTGAGGGAATAAAAGAAAAATAAAGAATAAAAAGAAATAAAAGCGATCATATTGGTCTTACGGAGAGTAATGACTTCACATATAAAGAGTATGATGAATAAAAGTTGTTGAGAGTTGGCAAACGTAGTTTTGGTCATCGTTGCAATTAATAGGAAGTAATAAAGAGAGAGGTTTTCACATATACATATACTATCTTGGACATCTTTTATGATTGTGAGCACTCATTAAAATATGATTTGCTAAGAGTTGATGTTGGACAAGGAAGACAACATAATGGGTTATGTTTTCTTATATTCGAAATAAAGTATATTGTCATGGATCATCCAACATGTTGAGCTTGCCTTTCCCTCTCATGCTAGCCAAATTTCTTGCACCAAGTAGAGATACTACTTGTGCTTCCAAATATTCTTAAACCCAGTTTTTCCATGAGAGTCCACTACATCTACCTATGGATTGAGTAAGATCCTTCAAGTAAGTTGTCATGTTGCATGCAATAAAAAATTGCTTTCTAAATATGTATGACTTATTATTGTGGAGAAAATAAGCTTTATACGATCTTGTGATATGGAAGCAATAAAAGCGACGGACTGCATAATAAAGGTCCGTATCGCAAGTGGCAATATAAAGTGACGTTCTTTTGCATTAAGATTTCATGCATCCAACCATAAAAGCACATGAAAACCTCTGCTTCCCTCTGCAAAGGGCCTATCTTTTACCTCTGTCTTATGCATTATGCAAGAGTCATGGTGATCTTCACCTTTCCTTTTTACATTTTATCCTTTGGCAAGCACCTCGTGTTGGAAAGATCCTAATATATATATCCAATTGGATGTAAGTTAGCATGAACTATTATTGTTGACATTACCCTTGAGGTAAAAGGTTGGGAGGCAACACTAGAAGCCCCTACCTTTCTCTGTGTCCGATTAAAACTCCATACCCATAAGTATTGCATGAGTATTAGCAATTGTGAAAGACTAAATGATAGTTGAGTATGTGGACTTGCTCAAAAGCTCTTATATTGACTCTTTTCGATGTTATGATAAATTGCAATTGCTTCAATGACCGAGATTATAGTTTGTTGGTTTTCAATGAAGTTTCTGATTCATACTTGACATTGTGAATAGATTGCTACTTGAGCATAAGAAATCATATGACAATATATATATATATATATATATATATATATATATATATATATATATATATATATATATGCTGTTGTTATAAGAATGATCATGATGCCCTCATGTCCGTATTTTATTTTATCGACACCTCTATCTCTAAACATGTGGACATATTTTTCGATATCGGATTCCGCTTGAGGACAAGCGAGGTCTAATCTTGGGGGAGTTGATACGTCCATTTCGCATCATTCTTTTATATCGATATTTATAGCATTATGGGCTGTTATTACACGTTATGTCACAATACTTATGCCTATTCTCTCTTATTTTACAAGGTTTACATGAAGAGGGAGAATACCGGCAGCTGGAATTCTGGGCTGGAAAAGGAGAAAATATTAGAGACCTATTCTGCACAACTCCAAAAGTCCTGAAACTCCACGGAAGTCATTTTTGGAATTAATAAAAAGTACTGAGCAGAAGAAATACCAGAGGGGGGCCACCCACCATCCATGAGGGTGGGGGCGCACCCTACCCCTGGGTGCGCCCCCCTGCCTCGTGGGCCCCCTAGCAGCCCTCTGGTGACCATCTTCTGCTATATGAAGTCTTTTACCCTGGAAAAAATCATAAGCAAGCTTTCGGGATGAAACTCCGCCGCCACAAGTCGGAACCTTGGCGGAACCAATCTAGGGCTCCGACGAGGTTGTTCTGCCAGGGAAACTTCCCTCCGGGAGGGGGAAATCATCACCATCGTCATCACCATCGATCCTCTCATCGGGAGGGGGGCAATCTCCATCGAAATCTTCACCAGCACCATCTCCTCTCAAACCCTAGTTCATCTCTTGTATGCAATCTTTGTCCCAAAACCTCAGATTGGTACCTGTGGGTTGCTACTAGTGTTGATTACTCCTTGTAGTTCATCCTAGTTGGTTTATTCGGTGGAAGATCATATGTTTAGATCCTTAATACATATTAATATCCCTCTAATTATGAACATGAATATGCTTTGTGAGTAGTTACATTTGTTCCTGAGGACATGGGAGAAGTCTTGCTATAAGTAGTCATGTGAATTTGGTATTCGTTCAATATTTTGATGAGATGTATGTTGTCTCTCCTCTAGTGGTGTTATGTGAACGTCGACTACATGACACTTCACTATTGTTTGGGCCTAGAGGAAGGCATTGGGAAGTAATAAGTAGATGATGGGTTGCTAGAGTGACAGAAGCTTAAACACTAGTTTATGCATTGCTTCGTAAGGGGCTGATTTGGATCCATATGTTTCATGTTATGGGTAGGTTTACCTTAATACTTATTTTGTTGTTGTGGATGCTTGCAGTAGGGGTTAATCATAAGTGGGATGCTTGTCCAAGAAAGGGCAGTACCCAAGCACCGGTCCACCCACATATCAAATTATCAAAGTAACGAACATGAATCATATGAGCGTGATGGAAACTAGCTTGAGGATAATTCCCATGTGTCCTCGGGAGCGCTTTTCTCTATATAAGAACTTGCCCAGGCTTTTCCTTTGCTACAAAAACGATTGGGACACCTTGCTGCACCTTATTTACTTTTATTGCTTGTTACTCGTTACGAATTACCTTATCACAAAACTATCTGTTACTAATAATTTTAGTGCTTGCAGAGAATACCTGTCGGATATGGGGTTCCGGCAAAACCCTTAAGGTTTGAACTCTGGGGTGCGCACAAAGATCTTCTCCCTACCAATCCACGTCCTAACGCATTGCTGAGAATCTAAGCTACCAGATGAACAACACAAGGGACACGAGGTTTATACTGGTTCAGGCCACCATTGTGGTGTAATACCCTACTCTAGTGTGTGTTGTGCGGATTGCCTCAGGGACTGATGATGAACAGTATAGAGGAAGAACAGCCTCGCGAGGGATGTTCTTGTGGTGGTGTGGCATTCTGCTTGGGAAGGATTCGATCCAAGATCACCCGGCCCCTTGCCTTGGTGGTGGCTAACCCTATATATAGAGGCCCTGGTCCTCTTCCCAAATGTTGAGCGGGAAGGGCGCCAACAACGGCCATTTTGAAGGGGAACATCTAGTACATCTTATCCTGACTAAAGTTGGTCTTCAGCTGCCAAAGGCACTGGCGATGACGCCGTCTTCGGCTCCATGGTGACCTTCGTCCTGCCGCTCTGCTGGTCTTGGTCTCGTTGCACCGAAATGGTAACCTTTACTTAACGCCTCGGTACTCCGCGCCTGCGCTTGCCCACTTTGCACCAAAGAGGAAACAAGGACACTACACAAGCCGACGCCCGCCTGGCGCTCGCCTGGTCTCGATTGTCATGGCTTGAGTCACGAGCACCTCGCGAGGTACCCTTGCCTTGATCTCTCCACCTCCTCGCAGCTTGCCTGGTGAGGCCGCCCCAGAGGAAGCTTTCCATCGTCCGCCCCGCGAGGCTTGGCCCCTCGCGAGGGTCTTGAGCTTGAGTAGACGAAGATGGGCTGCATTGGGCCACCACTTGAGCCATGCCGCAGGCCACAGGCAGGCAAGTCTGGGGACCCCCGTTCCCAGAAAGCCGATAGTAGCCCCCAGGCCCATGGCGCGCTTGGACTAGGCTTAGCAGGGAAGCGAAGGGGCAAGTGCAGAGCACCGTGGACCCCAATAGCCTGTGGCCTTGGCCGCCGTGTGGCGGTTGATTGGACGTGGGCGTCTCCGCTTCCCCACGCCGCCTCGGCAACTACCCGACTTGACAAGTCCCTTAATGCAAAAAGAGTCATGATTACCTGTGATCATGGAGGCCGACGGTTGGCCTCCTCCGGACTATAAGTACGGAACGACGTGAGCCCTTCCAGCCCATCTCTTCTTGCTCCGCCTGTTCTTCCTTGCTCCTTCTCCATCTGCTTGTTGTGTCCTATGGCACCTACAAAGAAGTTTTCGGCTGCAAAGAAGGGGAAGGCTCGCCGGGAGGGGCCTGGCTCCCCTCCGTCCAAGCGCGGCCAAGGTCGTCCCCGCAAGCATCTAGCGATTCCTGCGGTGGCCGCCCGTTGTCGCGGCGGAGGTCCCTTTTTCAGTGAAGGTCGCTTGATTGATGGGGGGAGGCACGCCGCGGCTGCGCGGCCTCCCCGCCCGCGCTTCCACTCGGCGGAGGCATTGCCGGAGTTTGTCGTTTGGTCGGAGGATCCGGCCGGCACCTGGCTTCAGCTCACCCGCTTCTTTGCCAGCGAACTGCCGGCCGCTATCACTGGCGGGCTCTGGCTTCAGGCGGACGGCTACTGCAGCAGAGCCTCCTAGGTGGTGGTGGAGGTTTCCATTGCCGGGAACGTGGCCTTGGCCCGCGGCTGGCAGACGTTTGCCCGCGCGCGTGGCTTGGGCCGGCGGTGCACCCTGCATTTCAAATTCGACGGTGACGCCACCCTCTACATTCGGAGAGGATGGCCTTTGTGTCGGGTGCTGCCCTGAGGATGATGACGGTGTCCAGGTGCTCAGCCTCGGCGACGGCCGCGGCAAAGACGAAGGCGGGCCCGTGCCTGGCGGTGCCCGCAGCTCGCCAAGCTTTGGTGGCTCCCCTTCTGAGGGCAGCTCCTCCAGCGGCGATCATGATCAGAAACCGCACCACCGCGCCCGCTTCGAGGGGTGTGGCGGATCATCCCGCCATCGCACCTCGGTGAAGCGTGAGGAGGGGTCCGTTTGAGCTCCGGAGGATGATGCGAACCCTCTTCTGCAGGCTGTCGCGGGGCAGGCCGCGCTTATTTTGTTTTTTCTCCCTTTCCTGCATAGAGAGAGAGAAGTGTGGAGCCCCGTGGGGGCATGCTGGACTGTTGCCTTCAATTATCATGCCATTTTTATTATTTCCATGTCGCATTACGGTATCGCGTGCTCATGCGTAGGAATAACTTAGCTCGGGGGGATTCGTTGCGGCCTTCGCCTTGGGAGGCTCTGGCCAGAGGCCTTGTCGTGCGTCTTGAGGCCTGCAAAAATTAGCCGGAGGGACAGGTTCCGAACCCCAGCTGTGAGGGCGACCAGCTCTGGTCCTGCGTTCGCGTCGCGATGCCCGTGGCGCATGGACCGGGAGGAGTGCTCCGCTGCGAACTTGAGTTGGGAAACCTCACGAAATTAGGCCAGAAGATACTTGCGAGGGCGCTCGCGCAGCCCCCTTGCGAGGTTTGCGAAAGGGAAGATGAGTTAGGCGAGCAGCAAAGACAAGAAACCACAGGTCGGGGATGGAGAACAACACTAAAAGCAACTCCAATTAAAGTCCCAAACAAGGATGAACAAGCCAACTGCAGAAAGCAAATGAAAAGCCACGTCTGGCACCTAATCTAGTCTTCGACGTCTTCTCACCAGCGCGGAGCTAAGTGCTGCCACTGGGTGTGGGCGGGAGTCCCCGAGGCCCGGGGGCGGCACTCCGGAGACTCCGGGGCATGTACAGTTCCAACTCATTATTATGTGAGAGTGTCACGGGCGGCGAGCTTCACAGGCATTTGCCTTCTTCACACGCACCGGGCCTTTTGTTAGGGGAGTCGAGCTTCACAGGCATTGGCCTTCTTCACAGGCACCGGGTCTTTCCTCAGGACGACAAGCTTCATAGGCATCGGCCTTCTTCACAGGCACCGGGCCTTTCCTCAGGACGACAAGCTTCATAGGCATTGGCCTTCTTCACAGGCACCGGGCCTTTCCTCACAGGCACCGGGCCTCGCTTCAAGGGTAAAATCTCCGGAGGTGCTGAATGTTCCATGCGTTCGGGATGGGCACCCCCTCCTGGGTCTCCAAGCATGCGGAGCCGGGCCTGGAAGCATGAACAACCTTGAACGGGCCCTCCCACATGGGTGAGAGCTTGTGCAGCCCTTCCCTCGAGAGTACCCGCCTGAGCACGAGGTCCCCTACCTCGAGAGTTCTGGGGCGGATGTTGTGGCAATGGTACCGCCGCAGCGCCTGCTGGTATCTTGCCGCCTGAAGCGCGGCCTCCCGACGGTATTCCTCCCCTAGCACGAGATCTGTCCCCTGCGTGGCGTCCTGCTGCGCTTCGTCAAACGCCAAGACCCGCGCAGAGCGATGCTTGACCTCGTGAGGGAGGACCGCCTCTGCTCCGTAGAAGAGGAAGAATGGGGTCTCGCCAGTTGACTTGGTAGCGGTCATGCGGATGGACCACAGCACGGACTGGAGCTCGTCGTACCAGCCCCTGCCGTAGGCCTCCAACTTCTTCTTGAAGGTCCTGGTTTTGAGGCCTTTCAGGACCTCCACATTGGCACGTTCAGCCTGGCCGTTGCTCCAAGGGTGTGCCACGGAAGCATAGCATATCTGCGTTCCAAGGTTAGCACAATATGTTTTGAAGAGATTGTTGGTGAATTGCAAACCATTGTCGGTGATGATGCGATTAGGCACTCCAAATCGGCTCACGAGGCCCTTAATGATCTTGACTGCTGAACCGGCTGGGATGGTACGGACAGCTTCCACCTCTGCCCACTTGGTGAATTTGTCAATGGCGACGTAGAGGTAGCGATAGCCCCCAGGCGCCCGGGGAAACGGGCCCAAGATGTCCATCCCTGAAACCGCAAACGGCCATGATAGGGGTATGGTCTGCAGGCCCTGTGCCGGCTGATGAATCTGTTTAGCGTGAGATTGACAGGCTTCACAAGCCTTCACTAGCTCGATGGCGTCGTTGAGTGCCATAGGCCAGTAGAACCCGCTGCGAAATGCCTTTCCGACGAGGGTTCGTGATGACGAGTGGTGCAAACAGTCTCCACCGTGAATGTCTGCCGACAGCTCTTTCCCCTGCTCCCTGGAGATGCAATGTAGGGAGACATCATTTGGCCACTTCCGGTATAGCTCTCCGTCTTGGATGCAATAAGCCATGGCCTACCGTGCCACACATTCCGCGTCCTCCTCCTTCTCTAGTAGAGTCCCTCTCACATCATGTAACCTTTGAGTTCCACGGTCCAGCATCCCTCCTGAGGCTCCAGCACCAGGAGCAACTGTGCTCCTGAGGTTGGGCCGCAGGTCGGAGCTCCTGAGGCAGGTGGTTGAGGGAGTTCTTCCCGAGGCTGCACTATACTTGATAGTGATGGTGCTGCTGAGGGTCTGAAGAGTCGTTCCTCGAAGACGTCGGGCTCATGGGGCAGCCGCCTGGATGCCCTTTTGGCGATGTCATCAGCCTCTTGATTGGTGCCGCGGGGCACATACTGCAACTCCAAACCCCAAAACTGTTTTTCCATTTAGCGGACCTCCGCAAGATACACCTCCATGTGCTCGTCCCTCGGCTCATACACCTTGTTGTAGAAGTTGACGAGGAGCTGTGAATCACCTTTGATGATGATGCGCTTTACCCCCAAGGCCACTGCTGCCTTCAAGCCTGCTATCAAACCCTCAAACTCTGCTATGTTGTTGGAAACCTTCTCTCCATGCTGGAAACAGAGTTGTACGGTGTAGTAGAGCTTGTCCTGAGTGAGGGATATGAGCACCGCGCCGGCCCCTGCACCATGTCGCGAGAAAGCTCCGTTGAAGTACATGACCCAACCGTCTGGCACCTCACTCCCTGGGGAAAGTGACCGATCTTCGCCTGCTTCGAGCCCTGGCGCCTCTGTCCATTCTGCCACAAAATCTGCAAGTGCGCCCCCCTTGACGACCCTCGTCGTGTTGAACTCCAACTGAAATGCTTGCAACTCGATGTTCCATTCGGCAACCCTTCCCGCTGAGTTGGGACTTCTGAGTACCCTTTCTAATGGATATGCCGAGATGACCTTGATGGGGTGACCTTGGAAGTAGTGCTGCAGCTTCCGAGAGGCCACCAATAGCGCGAGCAAGAGCTTCTGGGGCATGGGGTACCACGCCCTTGCGTCCCACAACACCGTGTTCACGAAATACACGGGATGCTCGACAAGGGTGGGCGCCCTGACGGAGCCAACACCCTCCAAAGAGTCGAGCACCTCCTGAGGCGTTGGAGCCCTCGGCTCCTGATTGCTTGGTGAGGTCCCCTCAGCCCCGGAGGCATCTTCTTGTTAAGGCCGGTCCCCATCCGCCGGGGCTGTGGCCCTCACGAGGCCTTCCTGGCCTTGAGCCGTCGCGGTCGGGGTTGCGGCCGATACGGCTTTGACCCGGCGCTCCTCTCGGACCGCCACCAGAGCTGTGCTGGCGGAGTATGGTGTGGCTGCGAGGTAGAGCACCAAGGGCTCTTGAGGGCATGGAGCCACCATCACCGAAGGGCTAGTCAGGTATTTCTTGAGATCTTGGAATGCTTTGTCAGCCTCTTGAGTCCATTCGAACGGGCCCTTCTTCTTCATCAGCTTGAAGAAGGGCAGGGCTCGCTCCCCTAGCTTGGAGATAAATCGACCTATTGCAGTTACTCGCCCGATGAGCTTCTGCATTTCTCTGAGGGTTTGCGATGGACTCATGTCTTTGATCGCCTTGACCTTCTCTGGGTTAGCCTCGATTCCTCTGTGGGACACGAGGAAGCCCAGAAGCTTGCCAGAAGGAACACCGAACATACATTTTTCTGGGTTGAGCAGTAGGTCCACTTCACGAAGGCTCGTGAAGGTTTCTTCTAGGTCCTGTATCAGAGTCTTTGCCTCCCAATACTTCACCAAGATGTCGTCGACATAGGCATCGGCGTTTCTCCCGAGCTGTCGGCCCAAGGCGATATGCATCAGTCGCTGAAAGGTTGCGCCTGTGTTGCGCAATCCGAACGGCATGCAGGTGTAGCAGTACACCCCACATGGGGTCAGGAAGGCTGTTTTCTCCACATCTTCTACCACCATCTTGATTTGGTGATAGCCCGAGAAGGCATCCAGGAAGCACAACATGTCACACTCAGCGGTGGAGTCGACGATTTGGTCGATGCGGGGGAGCGGGAACGGACTTGAGGGCAAGCCTTGTTGAGGTTTGTGAAATCGACGCACATGTGCTCCTTTCCTCCCTTCTTTGGCACAACAACAGGGTTCGCCAGCCACTCCGGATAACGAACCTCGTGAATGACTCCCGCAGCTTCTAGCTTGCAGGTTTCTTGACGATGAAGGCTTGCTTCTCGGTGGACTGCCGCCTTGCTTTCTGCTTCACGGGGCGTACATTGGGGCATACGTTCAGGTGGTGCTCGATCACCTGCCTGGGGACCCCTGCCAGTTGCTTGGGTTCCCATGGGAACACCTCCTTGTTCACGCGTAGGAATTTCACTAGAGCCTCCTCTTGTTCGGGGTTGAGATTGGCGCCTATGGTGAAGGTGGCGCCGGAGGATCCATCCTCATCGACTGGTACCTGCTTGGTCTCCGCCTTGTCTTGGGTGAACTGCTACTTTTTCTTGGTTGGCGCAGTCGCCTTGGCCTTGAGGGTGTCGGCGCTGGTGGGCTGCGCTACTGCGGCCGTCTTGAAGGCGAGCTTGAGCGGCTGTAGGGCATCTTTTGCATCTCCGGCTATGGTGAGGACGCCGCTGCTCCCGGGCATTTTCATGAGGTTGTAGGCCGGGTGAGTCACTGCAATGAACTGGGCCAAGGCTGGGTAGCCGAGGATGGCGTTGTACGGGAGGCTGATGGGGGCGACGTCGAAGTCGACCAGCTCCGTGCGGAAGTTGTCGTGGGTGCCAAAGGTCACCGGGAGGCGGATCTGGCCCAGGGAGCCGGTGGGACTGCCTCCGACGCCCGAGAAGGGCTTGCTGGGTCGAAGTCGCTCCAACGGCATGTGGAGGAGGCTGAAGGCCTCCACCGAGAGCACATTGAGGCCAGCTCCACCGTCGATGAGGTTCCTGGTGACGGCCACCTGGCAGATGGTGGGAGTGCACAACATCGGGAGCACACCCGAGCAGGCGGTGTTGGCGGGGTGATCATCCAAGCTGAAGGTCTAGTTGGCCTTGGGCACCACCCAACCCGGTGGAGCTCCGCGGTGCGTGAGGGCAGCGCCGATCTGGCGGACAAATGGCTTGACGTGGTGGCTCGTGGGGGGGGGCTTGCGAGCCACCTAGGAGAGCCGCAACGACTGGGAGAGCCGACGCAACATGATGGGCGAGGAAGAGGCTGCGCAGCTCCTCCTAGGAGGTCACTGAAGACGCTGGCAAGTGGAGCAGCCACATGCGTGGGACGCCAGCGAGGGCCATGGGCAGCCAGTTGGCCATGACCCGGTCGTCGCCCCCGGCCTTGAGGACGGCCTCTTCATACGCCAGCAAGAAAGCTAGCGGATCCGTCGTGTCGTCGTAGCGCGGAGGCATCTCTGGCTTGAACTTGTTCGGCCACCGCACCTGTCGCAAGGCAGGGGCCATAGGTCGGAGCCCTCTGGCCCCAGTGTCAGCGCCGGCAGCCGGAGCGGGCGACACGTTGCCCGCCATGAGGGTGAAGTGCGGTGTTGACGGAGAGCGGGTCGACGGAAGGGAGAGCTCTGGCGCACCCCTACCTGGCGCGCCAAATGTCAGATATGGGGTCCCGGCAAAACCCTTAAGGTTCGAACTCTGGGGTGCACGCGAAGATCTTCTCCCTACCGATCCATGTCCTAACGCCTCGCTGAGAATCTAAGGTACCAGATGAACAACACAAGGGACACGAGGTTTATACTAGTTCAGGCCACCATTGTGGTGTAATACCCTACTCCAGTGTGTGGTGTGTGGATTGCCTCAAGGGCTGATGATGAACAGTACAGAGGAAGAACAGCCTCGCGAGGGATGTTCTTGTGGTGGTGTGGCATTCTGCTTGGGAAGGATTCGATCCAAGATCGCCCGGCCCCTTGCCTTGGTGGTGGCTAACCCTATATATAGAGGCCCTGGTCCTCTTCCCAAATATTGAGTGGGAAGGGAGCCAACAACGGCCATTTTGAAGGGGAACATCTAGTACAACTTATCCTGACTAAAGTTGGTCTTTGGCTGCCAAAGGCACTGGCGATGACACCGTCTTGGGCTCCACGGTGACCTCCGTCCTGCCGCTCTGCTGGTCTTGGTCTCGTTGCACCGAAATGGTAACCTTTACTTGACGCCTCGGTACTCCGCGCCTGCGCTTGCCCCCTTTGCACCAAAGAGGAAACAAGGACACTGCACAGGCCGGCGCCCGCCTGGTCTTGATCATCATGGCTTGCGTCACGAGCACCTCGCGAGGTACCCTTGCCTTGGTCTCTCCGCCTCCTCGCGAGCTTGCCTGGTGAGGCCGCCCCAGAGGAAGCCTTACATCGTCCGCCCTGTGAGGCTTGGCCCCTCGCGAGGGCCATGAGCTTGAGTAGACAAAGATGGGCCGCATTGGGCCACCACTTGATCCACGCTGTAGGCCGTAGGCAGGCAATTCTGGGGACCCCCATTCCCAGAACGCCGACAATACCTTACTGAAAACTGCTTGTCATTTCCTTTTACTCCTCGTTGGGTTCGACACTCTTACTTATCAAAAGGACTAGATAGATCCCCTACACTTGTGGGTCATCACAATTCAATACGAGGGTCTTGTGTTTGGTTCCACCACTAATGGCACTGTTTTTGCATGGGATCCTCGTAATTTCGGTACGTTTGTCTTCCACCATAACTATAATTGTTTCATCCACATGCATGCGGGTTAGCAAGTTTCCCTTTACTAATTAACCTTCTTCTTGTGTTTCCAAGGTCATGTGAACATTTCACCACGTAGACTTGAAAATTTTTATAACCAAGGGGGAGATGATGATGGTGATGATCACGAGCATGAGGACAAGAAGGCCCATATACTCAGTGGAGCCTGGTAACTTATTCCGATGGATCACCCCTTCTTGTTTGTCTACAGCCCACTGCTGATGTTACTACTAAGGAAGCAGGTGTTGTCTCCCATGGTCGCACTCTCCGGACCTATTCCAACACCCGTTGCATGGTATTCGGGATGGATACTAGTGTGCTAGCGCCAACACCTTCTCCCTGGTACAGAATTGATAGTCTTGGAGAAAACATGCTCTTCCTTGGACAAAACTATCCAATGATGGTGAAAGGCGATCAACTGCTGTTGACACAACGTTACTACCATTTATGAGAAGCAAATGTATCTATACCTCGGACATTTTGGTGGTTCCCTACCCTGGTATAGATATGGTAGGCTGCTTCTGCCTGGATGATCAGTCATGCGTTGGTCTCGAGATTGACAATAGATGGCCCTTCCCAGAGAATCATTCGTGCTTCAAAGCAAGCGTTTCCAACGCCGAGGATTGGTTGAGTTGAAGTTCATTTCATTGCTTGTTATTTGTTGTGTGATGAAAACTTTAGTATTTATAGTGTATCCTCGTTGTCATTGTGGATTGATGACCTGTTGTATGTAATAAAATGATATGCCTGTGATAAACTTACTAAATTGATGAATGGCTTTCGAGTCGCTTCTCTGAGTGAGTGCTGCCACGAGGCAAAAATATATTTTCCGAATACATAATTGTTCGTGCATTGCAACAGGTTATCAGATGAGGCCAATCAACAATAGTAGTACACTATTTGTACTAGCTTCACATGCTTCACGCGTCGGGCAGGTGTTTTTACTATAGCTGTGAATCCCATCATCCTAGGTCCTCGGATAAGTCTAGTAGAAATTGCATTCTGATGTTTGGGTTCAAACTTTCAGAATTGCTACACTATCTCTAGGTCTACGTATATGTAATACAACAAGTTTTAAACTTGAGATCAGCCACCCACCCTCACAAAGAACACTTTTTAACCTAGCACAGACTCCAGGAAATTTGGCCACAGGGTGAGGTGGGCCATATGTTAATGTGTTCGATGTACATTACCAGCACCTCGAATCCTCGATACTACTAGTACTATATAAGTAGTAGGAGTAGTAGGGTGGAATGGGCCAGAACAAGCATTCACGTCCAGGAGTACGGCACACACCACCAACACAACTTCCATCTAACACCATATTTCTTGGAGTCTGTGCTACAACAATCTCTTCTACCTCGTCATTTCTCTAACTCAGCCATCGTGCAGCAGGTGAGGTGGGGTTTTGCCGATAGTCGGTTTCCTCAACGGCGGTCCCACTTGTAAGGCCAACTCCAACGCACGACCCCAAATAGACCACCATTTTGACCGGATTCTGTCCGTTTGGGTAGGGCAATGGGGTCATGTCCGGGCCATTTCTCGGATGCGGTGGCCGTGCGCCGAACGCGCGGATGCATCCCGGTCGCGTACATTTCTCTTTGCAAACACATATCTTTTTTTCATCATTGATTTTTTGGTACATGGAAATACATCACCAAACTTTTGACTAGAAAAGCAAGACCAAAGAAAACAAGAACCACAAGAATACATTTTAGAAGATATCCAACTTCCATAATTGCTCCTGTAAGTTGGATTAGTGCCTTCTCGATGCATTCATTGTTGAGCTGCGGAGGCTCGATCTTGCATGCTTCTTTCTTCTTCGAGTGTAAATAAGTAGACGTTGCTTCCTCACATCTAGTCTCATGTCTAGCCTCTATTCTATCAACAAGTACACTAGTCTCGTCTCTGGCCTCTATGCTAGCTAAAAGTGCTAGAACATCTACTAAATTGCACTCTATCAATATATCGATGTACTCTTCTTCCCAATACCAAAACTTGCATTCATTCTACACAATTAAATTTTAAGTTAGCACAACTAGTCTAATCCGAGAGCACAACCAAAGATTTGGTCGGGTTCTTCCTCCTTTTGCCGACACGTGGGACATCCAGCATCTAAGTCGTGTCATGCAAGAAAATAGAGTGGTAGTTGAAGCCATGTAATGTGCATCTTGGGTTAAACTGTAAATAGAATCTTACTACTCTTGAATAACTCCAAAAGCGACCATCGAAGATCTTTATTGGATTTGTTTTTCATCACCAGCATGTCGAGGTGAAGGATGTGCAGGTTCAGTGGGTCCTCTTGCATTTTCACTAACATGTGGGACCGCATATGAGCAAACAGACGATGGGCTCCGCGCGTCTGCTGGCTGGCTGGGAAGAGAGATAGAGGAGGGCTGAGCACGGACTCCAGGAAATTTGTTCTACATAACCAGCACCTCGCTATTCGCGTGTGGTTGTTTCTAGAATAAAAAAAGGAGGTACCCCTACTTATGTTACTCCCACTATGCCTAGCCTAAGGTTAGTAGGTGACCTTGCACTTGGCTTTTTGCCTCTTCCGGAAGTCGATAGTTCTACAGTAGTACTTCTTGCAATCTGACACCAAATGAACTGCTGCACGTCCACCGCTTGTAAGCAAAAGTTTCTCCTCGTGCTGCGAGCCACCGCGCACGCGTTGGCAAGGGAGAAGGCGTAATCAAACTTCTCATTGTTCTGCGAGTTGACGGGACACATCAAAGTTATTTATTACATAATCTCTCCAAAAAAGGGCTGACCATGTCATGGCTACCATCCCGTGCTCCGTCGTTGAGTACGTGCACTATTCATGGCTACCATCCAGACGATGGGCTCCACGCGTCCGCTGGCTGGCTGAGAAGAGAGATAGAGGAGGGTTGAGCACGGACTCCAGGAAATTTGTTCTACTACCTCCGTCTTGGTGAATAAGTCATTCGCGTAGTTCTAGGTTGACGATTTAACAATCTACTAGTAAGGTACACGTGCATTGCACGCATAAGATTCTGGTGGTTTGTGCATTAAGCTTAAGGGCATGTTTGGTATGCAACCTAAGATTGCCACGCCTAAGTTTAGGCGTGCCACAATAACTTAGGCATGTGTTCGGTTCATTGCCACACTTGTGGCTTGCCACACTTTTCTAGCTACATGGTCCACATGTCATATACTCAACTTCTTGCCAAATCTTGCCACACTTGTGGTGGCCATTTTGTTAGCCAGACTTTTTGTGGCAGACACACTTTGCCTAAGCTTAGTTGTGGCAAAGTTAGGGGCTGTTTGGTTCCTAACCACACCTTGCCACACCTAAACTTAGGCAAGTTTAACCAAGTTAGGTAGGTGTTTGGTTCTAGCCACACTTAAGGCAAGAATATTTTTTATGAGCAGTGAACCCCACATGTCATAGACAAAAAAAGTGTGGCAAGATTCCCTTAGGCAAGCCAAAGTGTGGCTAACAATTTGAGCAACTCAACTAAAGCAAGTGTGGCAAAAATCATGTGGCAATATATGGCAATGATAGCCACAATCCAAACAGACCCTTAGTCATGAACCAAACAGACCCTAAGTTCAACCATGGAGTCTTCTAGATTCTACATGTGGCAGAATCTGGTGGAACATAGATGATATGCAACGGCTAGTAGTGCTCGGATTTGCCATCTTTGTACCGTCGGATTGGCTTCATCCAACGACCAACTTTAAAGTTATTCACACACTATATAGGGGTATAGAAATATGTATTATATGTGACAAAAAAAATATATTTAGAAACTACATCCTTAGAAATCTAGCGATGTACTTTTCATGACATATAACACATATTTAATTCCTCAAATCGATGACCTAGAACAACGTGAATGACTTATTCACCTAGAAGGAGGTAGTACGTAAGCAGCACCTCTATATAGGCTCGATATAGTGGGGTGGCATGGGCCATAAGTGCATTCACGTGTAGTAGTACGGCACACGCCACCCACACGAGTCCCATCCGACACCAATTTTCTTGGAGTCCATGCTATAGCCATCTCTTCTCCCTCCTGTTTTCTCAGCCATCGCACGGTGGGCAGGGTGGGGGTTTGCCGATCGTCGGTTTGCTCAACTGCAGTCGCACTTGTAAGTGAAAAAGCAACACCGCATGCATTCCCCTTGAGCGGCGTGCCGGACCAACCATGTGGGGGTGCGACGCGAACACAGCAGGCTTTTCCTTTTGAACTTGTAACTTGTAAAATTTGGTTCTGCTCCATGGCGCGACGGATAGATAGAAATAACGATTTTCCCTAGAGTAATGAGAAGTTTGGTTCTGGCGTGGTTCATGCATGGAGTACGTACGAAAATTATGAAGTTGATGCGAAAGGTAAGATAATTACTAGTAGTACCATATACTACTACATGGATTTGATGGAAAGATAAAAATACATACGGATCCATCAACGACATCCTCACACCCTAGTGCGCCGGGTCACCAACCGACGTGTGAGGAGCAGCGGCGTTGGCGGCGAGCTCAACATGCTTCTGAACAATGCCGTCCAAGGTTGCCCTTCAGTCCAAGAAGGCCAGCGTCCTATCGTCCTCCTCTTGCATGTAGTAGTCCTTGTGGACGATTTGCGCATAGACGTGGGTGATTAGTCGATGGTGTCTTGTTGCGCCAGGTGCTACGTGGCGAGCGCGACCTCAAGGTGGACATTCTCTGGCGCGACGGCGGGCAGTCACAGGGCCACTAGTGCGTCAAAGAGGTTGTCACCATAGTGGCCGTTGAGGGTGGCGGGCATCGCAGAACCTGGGCACGTCGGCTGGAGGTGTATGTCAAAGTTGTCCGCGAGCTTCTTGACGACGGTGAACTTGTCGAGGAAACTGACGAGGACCTCGTTGAACAAGGAGACGAAGCTATCGTCCAAGCGGCCGCTCGCCCTGGTGGCCTCAAGAACTACCTGGAGACGTTCCTTGATGCTGGGCCGCAGGCCGGAGTCGTGGACCATCTGGCACAGTAGGATGATGCTCACGCTCATCGCCTCCATGGGTCTAGCTTAGCTTCTAGTCAACTGATCTTGCGATTCGATTGATCACTCTTTCCCTTGGTAAGCGTGCGTAGGTGCGTAGGAAGTCATACTAGATTGGACTGGTGGGGAGCCTTTATATGAGAAGTGCAGACTGCGTTGAATTCACATGCATGTTGGCCATCTACTCCTCGGCCCTCTACTGCACTTGCCTTTGGTTGTATGACAGGTGGGCTAGCCACCCGTTGGGCCCACGTGTCATTCACCCAAAGGCAGTTGCAGTAAGTCAATGAAGCTGCATCCCCCTCCGTGCCAGTGCAGTATAGTCATCTCACCGAACCTCTAGTTGGGGCCAAACAAGAGATGTTTGATGTTTACTGGTTTATTGGTCCCCTTTGCATTTTGCGCCAAGTTTTGACCTTTGATTTAACTAATAAAATGTTTAATGCATGTAACCAAAAATGTTGTGTAAGTCACCTTAGGAAAACCAAATAATCCCAAAACACTTAGGCACGGTACATTAACTCCCTCCTCGTTTCTTATTTCGTGACATATCAACCAATGAGGGATGTGGGTCGTGCATGCTTTCAATGACTTGAGACTACCAAACATGGCATGCAATGTTTAGTTCATTGCATCTAATCCTATTAATTAGCAAAAAGACATTAAGTTCTCTCGCTGATAGGAATAAAACAATACACCATGTATTTATTTACAGAGGGAGTAGTACATTTTTTTGTGACATGCATTACTAGATATTGCTAGTCAAATACTAAAATCCAGATGGACGTGGTAGTACTCCTAAATCCATACGGTGGTGCTAGTAGTACTAGTAGTAGTACTACCAATGTAGTAGCACTGTACTACCCATTGGTCAAATTATTACGTGCCGCTCCTCACAGTGAAGTGACAAAACCCTGCGCTGGAGATGCCACCTGAGATAGGCGCCGTGTTCGGCATACCATAGTCAGCCTCAACGTATGCAGTCACTATCATCATGGCTGTAGAGCTAGCCTGCTTACAACTAGCCGTGTTTGACATAATTTCCCGTGCATAGATGCCCGTGCATTGCACGGAGCACCAAGATTGGGGGTGGACGACGCCGACAGCGGCCATCGCGCTAGATTTTTCCATGGCCTTCTAGATGTGGTGGGGAGGAGATAAGGCTGATTGTGAGAGACAAGGAGTTATTTGTAAATAGGGAACAAGTGCCGGCATCTTTTTGCAAAAATGGAGAAGTTTGGTTTGTATGCGTCAGATCTAGATCCGACGACTATTGGTGAAAGATGGGAGGCACAACATCATCACCAACTCAGGACCTGTTTGATTCGCACGATTTTGAAAATGCAGGAATAGGACTCGACAATATTATAAGTTTCAAACTGATATTACAAATGTTAGGAGTAATGTTGCACCTACGAAGAGGGAATTACTAGGAAGTTTACGTAAGAACTTTCGTTACTTTAGGTGGATGGAGCATTATCGTACAAACTACAATCCACCACCCTGACAAGTCACTAACGGGCAAATAAGTTTTTGAGTCTCTGGCCACTTGATGTTTCAAAAACAAATTCAGCTTCTGCGGAGACTTTGTCATTTAGGCTTAGATGCTTGCGGTGATCAGCACGCCATTCATTGTTGCGCCAGAGAACGCCAAACCTCATTACCTTGAGCACACTTGCCTCTAGAACAAAAAACCTGGCCAATTTAATCTCAGATGTGCCGCCTCGGTAGTCGATCAAATCAATTTCTTTAAGATGGAGATAAAGGTATTCGATGAGATTGTTATAGTGCAGCACATTTTTAACTTTCGGGTCTCTTTTTATCTGCAAAAGAAGAGAACATATTAGAGCAGATGGTTGTATAAGATTGCCGTGTCATCAAGAGTTACCAATATCATTCGCTCATACGATAGGGTTGGCTGGCTAGTGATATTCTCTCTCTCTCTCTCTCTCTCTCTCTCTCTTTCTGTTTCGTCTCATTTACCTAGGAGCACGTCAAGAGCTTGGGCATTTGTTGCCTTCCACTATGTGGCCGATGCCATATTTCGCAAAAGTATGCCACATAATATGGATCGATGTGAAATCAAAAGATTTTGGCACCGCTCTCGCAATGTGAGAGAGTTGGCACCGCCGTGCACACAAACCCACATGTATAAACAAATCAATCAAACCAACTACACCAGCCTCTCACTCTCCCAAACAAGTGTTTTTTTATTGCCTCAGTCCTCTCTCTCTCTCCCATGCAAGTGTTTTTTCATTGCGTGAGTTAATTTGGCACCGGAGCAAAGTAGGTGATCCAGATTGGGGCACCAGGTGAGCAATGGAGGGGCATCGATGCCAAATGCATCACAAGTGAATTTGGCACGTGTTTTGGCCTACATAGCCCACTTTTGTACTCCCTCCGTCCCAAAATTCTTGTCTTAAATTTGTCTAAATACATATGTATCTAGTTACATTTTAGTGTTAGATACTTCCGTATCTAAACAAATGTAAGACAAGAATTTTGGGACGAAGGGAGTACTACCTCGTATTTAGTATAAAATTTTGACCATAGATTTACCTAAGGAAATGCCAATGCATGTCATTAAAAATTACACCATTTGAAATTATGTTCAAATACGAATCCAAAGATATAGTTCTTAGTGACATGCATTAACATTTTGTCAGTTAAATCTATGGTCAAAATTTGATACTACAAAATAGGAAGAGTAAACCAGGACGGAGGTAGTACTTGCTCTTAGGGTAACCATAGAGTTACTGGAGTAGTCTAAGTTACTTTCCACTATGACTAGCCTAGGCTACTATAGTAGTACAACAAAAAAATGATGCAGGTGATCACGTGAGAAAAATACTAAAAACATTTCTTTTGGTGCAGTGTCTAGATGCAGTTTTGAACACTACACTTGTCATCGTAATTTGGGAAAATTACGAAAAAATTGAGCTACGTTGTGATTACCGTTTACTAATAGGAAAGAAGTTTCACCTCGATGAGTAGCTTCTCCGTGCACGGAAAGCATGTAAGGAATCCAACAATTGATCCAGATTGGGGCTGATAGATTTTATTGCCAATATCTTCACTGTGCGTATAGACTGGGTCAAGCTTGTGGGAATCATTTTCTGGAAGACGGTCATGAATACATCACGAAGAAATTTAAATATGTGAATTTCAAGAAGACAGAGAAGAATATGAGTGTTGTACCTGAACGATTATGGATCCAATAAAGAGTTCGGAGAATTTGGCAGACGAGTACACCAACACTGTCAATTTCAGCGCGTTAATGACCCTGATTTTTTTGTACCTTCTAGATCCGATACAAGCAATCTCTCAAGGAAAGGCGCATTCTCAATGACCATAACATGGAACAACTGGAGTGATCTCTTCCCAATTAATGTCTTGTTGCGGGGCCAGCAAGACACATAAATCCATCGGAGATTCGTCGAGGTGATGTGGAGGCTAATGAACCCGTGGATCTGCTCAAGACGAAGGTACTCGAGCGAAGTACAGCTGTGGAGTAGGTGCTCCATAGCCTTCTTTGATATGACAACGTCGAAGAGGTCGAGCTGCTTGAGTTGAGGGAGAAGAAGGGCGGTCGCAGCATTAATCTGGGGAAGATAGCAGGAGCTGAAGCCACCACTCCTCCATGGCTAGTCCCTATCGCAGCGGCCGTGGTGACCATGGGCGCCCTCGCCGACAACTCCTTGCCACGAGCCATCGGTGGTATCCTCCACTCTGACGGCCCAATGCGGCCCAACAGAGCCTAACTGTAGGAGCCGCCGTGCGCACCACTGTCCGGCGCCCCACCACGGTGATCACGTGCACCCCTCAACCACAACAAGACACGCCATTGTCCCCAACTCGAGATGTCCCCGGAGTTCCCCAGCAAGCCACTCTGCCCACTACCATCGTAACTAGGATGCATGAACTAGCGCTTTGGACCCTCGTGCTCACACAGCCTCCCAATGTGAATGAGCGTTTTATACTCCAGCAAAGCACAAGATGTCAGCGACCTTGCTGTCGGCCCTCCATTCTCCTCCGGCTCCGTCACCCATAGCCGCTTGTCCATCGGCACTTTATCAAGATCCACGCACCAAGCTCGGAGCTTGAATAGGGAAAGATCTTCGTGATTTTCTATCTCCGGAGCCAAACTCTCCACCAGACACAACGAGCCAAGGAGTTGGGCCGTCGACTCAGTTGTCCACGCATGAGATGGAACCCCCTCGATCATGAGGTCAACTTGAGTACGCATCACTCTGGACACCGCTTGCGCTTGCTTGAGCCACAGTTTGATGAACAACTTGAAGTAGCCATACTCAACGGTGCCCGCCGCCAACGCCTTATTGCGCATCTCAGGCGTAGCAAAAACCACCAGGAAGTCCTCGGGATTGAACTTGTGGACAGAGAACCGATGGAGGGGAATATGCAGGGTCGTCGACACTCCTTTCGCCACCTCCCGGCACGACACCAGAGGCCGAGTGACGCCCACGTATGCCACCACCGCCAGCCTCAAACGCTGGTTGAGATCCTCCATCTCTGGCGCCCTACGGAGCACGCAGATGCCACCTGAAGCGACAGCTGCAGCCGATGCCTGCCCGAACCCTACAGGTGCGGTGTCGACCAGAATTGGCGAGGACTGAGGGAGTTCCGGATTAAGAGGTCCTCGGACGGCCGGACTATTAACATGGGCCGGACTATTGGGCTATGAAGATACAAGACAAAAGACTTCTTCCTGTGCCAGGATGGGACTCTCCTTTGCGTGGATGGCAAGCTTGGTGATTCAGATATGTAGATTCCTTTCTCTATAACCGACTTTGTGTAACCCTAGTCCCCTCTGGTGTCTATATAAACCGGAGGGTTTAGTCCATAGAGGAAATCATAATCATAGGCTAGACTTGTAGGGTATTAGCCATTACAATCTCGTGGTATATCAACTCTTGTAATACTCATATTTATCAAGATCAATCAAGCAGGACGTAGGGTATTACGTCCATAGAGAGGGCCCGAACCTGGATAAACATTGTGTCCCCGCCTCCTGTTGCCATTAGCCTTAGACGCACAGTTCGGGACCCCGTAGCCGAGATCTGCCGGTTTTGACAACGACATTGGTGCTTTCATTGAGAGTTCCGCTGCGTCGTCACCAAAAGGTTTGATGGCTCCGTCAATCGTCTACAACAATGCAGTCCAGGGGGAGGTTTTCCTCCCCAGACAGATCTTCGTATTCGGCGGCTTCGTACTGTGGCCTACTCGCTTGGCCATCTAGAGCAGATCGAAAGCTACACCCCTGGCCATCGGGTCAGATTTGGAAGCTTGAATTACGTGGCCGATATCCGTGGAGACTTGATCTTCAACGGATTTGAGCCCATGACTGCTGCTCCCTGCCACCATGATGAACATGACCTAAATCTGTCGTTGGACCGTGCGCAGGAGATACAACCTATATCCGCTCTGGCCCTAGATCCGGAGCAGATCACGCCATCCAAGGACGGGATGCTCAACTTTGCCATGGAGGCCGTAGACTCAGCGGCGGTGGAGCCGCACACAGGTCCAACCTCCAGCGGGGCCTGTGTCATCGGAACCTCGGATTCGTCTCCAGCCATAAGTTCTGAACCGCGCGCATCCGCGCCCATCAAACTTGATCAGGCGCCGATCATCGAGTTCAGCTTCACGAACATCTTCCGGCACTCGCCTTTAGGCGATTTGCTAAACTCACTAAAAGCCCTCTCCTTGTCAGGAGACTCGCAGCCGAACTATATCCGGCTTGAATTTGAAGTTGATGACGGAGAATTTCGCTTCCCACCCACCACCCACCACATAGCCACTATTGAGGACTTAACTGACATGCTCGACTACGACTCCGAAGACATCAATGGTATGGACGATGATGTCGGAGAGGAGCATGCATAAAAACCACCGCTTATAGGGCGCTGGACAGCCACCTCCTCGTATGACATATACATGGTGGATACACCCAAAGAGAACAACGGCGATAATGAAAATCCATTCGAGGATAAGCCTCCTGAGATACAGCCAAAGCACTGTCGTCAACGGTGTCGCTCTAAGCCACGCCGTGGTAAAAACAGCAATACCATCACAGGAGAAAACAATACTCTAGACGATGCCGAACATAATGAAGACCCCGTTGAGCCAACCTCCGAACAGGACGAATGGGAAGATGGGCAAGTTAGCCCTGACGAACAGGCCACGAATGAAGACTCGGAGGATAGAAACTACCTTCCGCTCT
The DNA here is from genome assembly GCF_018294505.1 of Triticum aestivum. Lineage (NCBI taxonomy): Eukaryota > Viridiplantae > Streptophyta > Magnoliopsida > Poales > Poaceae > Triticum > Triticum aestivum. The sequence goes on from NC_057801.1 coordinate 145,918,247, forward strand.
CCCAGGACGAGGTGAGCCTCGGCGACGAAGACTTTATCATGCCTGAGGAGCCCGTCGAACAGGAGCGCTTTAAGCGACGTCTAATAGTCACTACAAGGAGCCTGAAAAAGAAGCAGCAGTAGCTTCAGGCTGATCAAGATCTGCTCAATGACAGATGGACTGATGTCCTGGCAGCCGAGGAATACAACCTCGAGCACCCAACCAAAAGTTACCCGAAGCATAAACTGTTTCCACAGTTCGATGACGAGGCACTGGAGCCCGTCCTACCAGCGAATAATGCGGCTGGCCGGCCACCATGCGGCCGGGACAAAGCGGCACCTCGAGCCAAACACCAGCCTGCACTACCTCGTTGTAAAAACAGAAATACAACAGGTCGTGGGTGTACATATGACATGTGGCATGACCTGGAAAATAGAGCAGGTCAGACCAGATCGATCTATGGATCTCGGGGCCATGCCCCGATGCGCGAGGATGGCCATCCAACTAGACGTAACAAACATAACCATGTTCAGGCCAAAAACCACAGACAAACTCCATCCTAGCTACATCACGACCTGGCCCGATATAGAGGCGCTGCACACCCCCTTTGCTTCACTGATGAAGTAATGGGACAACAGACCCCGCGGTATGGATTGAGGATTTACTTCTCCATATTCATATGGCCCGCGGTGATGATCTTCACGCCATCAAATACCTCCCGCTAAAACTCAAGGGACCAGCTCGGCACTGGTTGAACAGTCTGCTGATAACCCACAAGTGCAGGGATCACAAGAGCTTTCGAGGGTAGAGTATTCAATCCAAATTTATTGATTCGACACAAGGGGAGCCAAAGAATATTCTTAAGTATTAGCAGTTGAGTTGTTAATTCAACGACACCTGGATAAATTAGTATCTGCAGCAAAGTTTTTAGTAGCAAAGTAGTATGATAGTAATGGTAACAGTGGCAAAAGTAAAGATAGCAGTATTGTAGTGGTTGTAAAAGTAGCAACAAGAAAAGTAAATAAGCGAAGCACAATATATGAAAATCTCATAGACATTGGATCAGTGATGGATAATTATGTTGGATGCGATTCCTCGTGTAATAGTTATAACATAGGGTGACACAGAACTAGCTCCAATTCATCAATGTAATGTAGGCATGTATTCCGAATATAGTCATACGTGCTTATGGAAAAGAACTTGCACGACATCTTTTGTCCTACCCTCCCATGGAAGCGGGGTCCTAGTGGAAACTAAGGGATATTAAGGCCTCCTTTTAATAGAGAACCGGACCAAAGCATTAACACATAGTGAATACATGAACTCCTCAAACTACGGTCATCACCGAGAAGTATCCCGATTATTGTCACTTCGGGGTTGTCGGATCATAACACATAATAGGTGTCTATAGACTTGCAAGATAGGATCAAGAACTCACATATATTCATGAAAACATAATAGGTTCAGATCTGAAATCATGGCACTTGGGCCCTAGTGACAAGCATTAAGCATAGCAAAGTCATAGCAACATCAATCTCAAAACATAGTGGATACTAGGGATCAAACCCTAAAAAACTAACTCGATTACATGGTAAATCTCATCCAACCCATCACCGTCTAGCAAGCCTATGATGGAATTACTAACGCACAGCGGTGAGCATGATGAAATTGGTGATGGAGGATGGTTGATGATGACGACGGCGACGAATCCCCCTCTCCGGAGCCCCTAACGGACTCCAGATCAGCCCTCCCGAGAGAGATTAGGGCTTGGCGGTGGCTCCGTATCGTAAAACACGATGAAACTTCCTCTCTGATTTTTTTCTCCGTGAAACAGAATATATGGAGTTGGAGTTAAGGTCGGTGGAGAAGCAGGGGGCCCACGAGACATGGTGTGGCCCCCCTGGCCTTCATCTTTTGCCAGTATTTTTTATATTTTCCAAATCTTATCTCCGTGGATTTTCAGGTCATTCCGAGAAATTTTGTTTCTGCACAAAAATAACACCATGGCAGTTCTGCTGAAAACAGCGTCAGTCCGGGTTAGTTCCATTCAAATCATGCAAGTTAGAGTCCAAAACAAGGGCAAAAGTGTTTGGAAAAGTAGATACGTTGGAGACGTATCAACTCCCCCAAGCTTAAACCTTTTCTTGTCCTCAAGCAATTCAGTTGATAAACTGAAAGTGATAAAGAAAAACTTTTACAAACTCTGTTTGCTCTTGTTGTTGTAAATATGTAAAGCCAGCATTCAAGCTTTCAGCAAAATTATGTACTAACCACATTCACAATAACACTTAGGTCTCTTGTTTACTCATATCAATGGCATAATCAGCTAGCAAGCAATAATAATAAAACTCGGATGACAACACTTTCTCAAAACAACCATAACATGATATAACAAAATGGTATCTCACTAGCCCTTTCTGAGACTGCAAAACATAAATGCAGAACACCTTTAAAGATCAAGGACTGACTAAACATTGTAATTCATGGTAAAAGAGATCCAGTCAAGTCATACCCAATATAAACTAATAGTAATACATGAAAATGACAGTGTGCTCTCCAGCGGGTGCTTTTTAATTAGAGGGTGATGATTCAACATAAAAGTAAATAGATAGGCCCTTCATAGAGGGAAGCAGGGATTTATAGAGGTGCCAGAGCTTGATTTTAAAATAGCGAGATAAATAACATTTTGAGCGGCATACTTTCACTGTCAATGCAACAACTATGAGATGGTGATATCTTCCATACTACATTCATTATAGGCAGTTCCCAAACAAAATGGTAAAAGTTCATTCTCCCCCACCACTAACAAGCATCAATCCATGGCTTGCTCAAAACAACGAGTGCCTCCAACTAACAACAGCCCTGGGGGAGTTTTGTTTAATTATTTTGATTTTCTTTAATCTTTTTGGATCATGGGACTGGGCATCCCGGTTACCGGCCCTTTCTCGTGAGTGAGGAGCGGAGTCCACTCCTCTTGAGAATAACCCACCTAGCATGGAAGATACAGGCATCCCTAGATGAAACATGAGCTGCTCGAGCATACAAAATAGAATTTCATTTGAAGGTTTGGAGTTTGGCACATACAAATTTACTTGGAACGGCAGGTAAACACCGCATATAGGAAGGTATAGTGGACTCATATGGAATAACTTTGGGGTTCATGGAGTTTGGATGCACAAGCAGTATTCCTGCTTAGTAGAGGTGAAGGCTAGCATAAGACTGGGAAGAGACCAACTGAGAGAGCGACAACAGTCATGAACATGCATTAAAATTAATCTTCACTAGGTGCAAGCATGAGTAGGATATAATCCACCATGAATATAAATATTGTGAAGGCTATGTTGATTTTGCTTCAACTACATGCGTGAACATGTGCCAAGTCGAGTCACTCAATTCATTCAAAGGAGGATACCATCTCATCATACCACATCACAATCATTTTAATAGCATGTTGGCACGCAAGGTAAACCATTATAACTCATAGCTAATTAAGCATGGCATAAGCAACTATAATCTCTAAATGCCATTGCAAACATGTTTATTCATAATAGGCTGAATCAGGAACAATGAACTCATCATATTTACAAAAGCAAGAGAGGTCGAGTTCATACTAGCTTCTCTCATCTCAATCAGTCCATCATATATCATCATTATTGCCTTTCACTTGCACGACCGAATGATGTGTATAATAATAAGAGTGCACGTGAATTGGACTAAGCTGGAATCTGCAAGCATTCAATTCAAGAGAGAAGATAAAGTAATATAGCTCTAAATTAAATCAACAATCATGTATATGAGAGCCACTAAGCATTTTCATTATGGTCTTCTTCTCTCGACCCCCAAAGGAAAGAAAAGAAAAGAAAAGTAAAACAAGAATGAGAAATATTTTTGGGTTTTTCTTTTAATTATTACTACAGGCATAGAAATTAAACTAACTAATTTTTTTAGTTTTTCTTGAGGTTTATTAAACACACAAGAAGAAACTAGAAAAAGAATTTAAACTAACATGGATAATACAATGAAAGAGTATGAGCACCGACAACTAGAATAGTGTGTGAACATGAATGTAAAGTCGGTGAGAAATACGTACTCCCCCAAGGTTAGGCTTTTGGCCTAAGTTGGTGTATGGCCATGGATAGTCTGACTGATATCTGTAATTGTAGTTGGGGTCGTACTAAGATGCAGCAGCCATTGCCTCCTCAGCTGCTGCCTGACGGCAGGCTGCTTCCGCCCTCATCTCGTATTCATTTGCTTCCTCCCTGGTGACAACATACCTTCGTTTTGCCTGATAATCAAAAAGGGTAGGAGCGGGGAGAGTAATATGGACAGCATGACGTCTGTCAAAGATTAGTCGGTATTGGAGGAATTGGTCATTCCTCTCAAGAAATTGATGACTAAACATAGCATTATGATCTAAATAAGCGGGAGGCAACTCCGTATCATTTTCATGTATAGGTATCTCAAGATAATTAGCCACACGGGTTGCATAAATTCCTCCAAAAAAGTTTCCAGCTAAACCATTATGATGCAACCTACGTGCAACAATTGTCCCCAAGTTGTATTGTTTATCACCTAATACAGCACTCTTGAGAACACAGAGATCAGGGACACACATGTGATATGCTTCATCTTTACCATTAATACATCTACCAATGAAGAGAGCAAAATAATGTATAGAAGGAAAATGAATGCTCCCTATAGTAGTTTGCGCTATGTCCCTAGATTCTCCCACAGTGATATTAGCAAGAAAATCTTTATATTCAGATTTACTAGGTTCATTAACACTTCCCCACTACGGGAGTTTGCAAGTAGTAGTAAAATCTTCTAGGTCCATGGTTTATGATTTATCATAAATATCAAACAGGACATTTTGAGAATTGCGCAAGGACATAAATTTAAACCTTCTCACAAATGAATCAGTTAAATATCGGTATTGCGGGCACTTATCTTGCATAAATTCCTCAAGGTCAGCATTACGAACATATGCATCAAATTCATCCTTGATACCCACTGCAACCATAAACGGCTCTGACGGCCATTCACAAGGCCGCACATCAGCTTCCCTTGGTGGTTTGTCGTCCGGCTCACGTATCGCGAGCCTGGGTCCTTTATTTCTTGAAGAACCACCTTGGTACATTCTCCTGAACATATCTCTTTTCTGCAATATTTCTGAAATTTTTAGTAACTTCAAATTAAAAGTAAATCAAACCGAACAAGATTGATAGCAACTACTCCTACAAGTGCCTAGAGCCTATATCATGCATTAGAATTACTTGGGACCTCATAAATTTAACATGCAAGCTCAAGAACAGGGTCACCAAGGCAGCAAGAATTTGCAATGAATAAAGCACTAGAACAAAAACTAATTGGACCAATGGACGAGTCACATACCAAGCAACAATCTCTCAAAGAAGTTTTGCAAATGGAGCTTTGAGCAACGAGATTGAAAATCACAGCAAAACAAGCTAGAACTCGTGCTTGAGCTGGATGAGGATTTTTTTGGGAAGAAGATGGAGTGTGTGGGTGCAGGAATAAGTGGAGGGGGTCCACCATGGGCCCACTAGATAGGGGGCGCGCCCAGGGAGAGGGGGCGTACCCTCCACTCTCGTGGCCAGGTGCTTGACCCCCCCTGTAGTGTTCTCAGTGCCTAAAATCCTCAAATATTCCATAAAAAATCATACTAAATTTGCAGGGCATTTGGAGCACTTTTATTTTCGGGATATTTTTTATTGCATGGATAATTTAGAAAACAGACAGACAAAACTATTTTTGCTTTATTTATTCTAAGTAACAGAAATTAAGAGAGGGTACAGAAGGTTGTGCATTCTAATTTCATCCATCTCATGATCATCAAAAGGAATCCACTAACAAGGTTGATCCAGTCTTGTTAACGAACTCATTCCGAATAACATGAAACTGGAGAAATTTCGAAATGGCACTAGGTTATCTCAATGGGGATGTGAAAATCCCCAATAATAAGAATATCATACTTTTTCTTTGCAGTAGGAAGAGGAAATTTAAAACCTCCAATAATAATTGATGGAGTTTTCCCAATAGAATTTATGCTGTGAACTTGAGGTTGTTTCCTTGGAAAATGTACCGTGTGCTCATTTCCATTAACATGAAAGGTGACATTGCCTTTGTTGCAATCAATAATAGCACCTGCAGTATTTAAAAAGGGTCTACCAAGGATAATTGACATACTGTCGTCCTCAGGAATATCAAGAATGACAAAGTCTGTTAAGATAGTAACATTCGCAGCAACAACAACAGGCATGTCCTCACAAATGCCGACAGGTATAGCAGTTGATTTGTCAGCCATTTGCAAAGATATCTTAGTAGGTGTCAACTTACTTAATTCAAGTCTACGGTACAAGGAAAGAGGCATAACGCTAACACCGGCTCCTAAATCACATAAGGCAGTTTTAACTTAATTTCTTTTTATGGAGCAAGGTATAGTGGGTACTCCGGGATCACCAAGTTTCTTAGGTATTCCACCCTTAAAGGTATAGTTGGCAAGCATGGTGGATATTTCAGCTTCACGAATTTTCCTCTTGTTTGTAATGATATCTTTCATGTATTTAGCATAAGGGTTTGTTTTAAGCATATCAGTTAAGCACATGCGTAAGAAAATAGGTCTAATCATTTTAACAAAGCGCTCAAAATCCTCATCATCCTTTGTCTTGGATGGTTTAGGAGGAAAGGGCATGGGTTTCTGAACCCAAGGTTCTCTTTCCCAACCGTGCTTCCTAGCAACAAAATCTCTCTTATCATAACGTTGATTCTTTGATTGTGGGTTATCAAGATCAACAGCAGGTTCAATTTCTATATCATTGTTATTACTAGGTTGAGCATCTACATGAACATCATTATTAGCATTATTATCAGGTTCATCTTCATCTCCGGATTGTGTTTCAGCATCAGAGATAGAAGTATCATTAAGATTCTCAGGTGTTTCCACATTAGGTTCACTAGAAGCATGCAACGTCCTATCCCTTTTCTTTTTCTTCTTTTTAGAGGAACTAGGAGCATCTAGATTATTATTCTGAGAATCTTGTTCAATCCTCTTAGGGTGGCCTTCAAGATACAAAGGTTCCTGAGTCATTTTACCAGTTCTAGTAGCCACTCTAACAGCAAAATCATGTTTATTATTTAGTTCATCTAGCAATTCATTCTGAGCCTTAAGTACTTGTTCAGCTTGAGTGGTAACCATAGAAGCATGTTTACTAGTGAGATTAAGTTCACCCTTAACTCTAGACATATAATCACTCAAGCATCCTATCATATAAGCATTATTCTGCAATTGTCTATTAACATAATCATTGAAATTTCCTTGTTTATCCATAAAATCATCAAATTCATCTAAGCACTGGCTAGCAAATTTAGTAGACGGAATTTCAACTTTATCATATCTATAGAGAGGATATACCTTCACTACGTGTGTCGGGTTATCAAGACGATGTGTTTCTTCGACATGCGGTATATTAAGACCATGTATTTCTTCAATAGGAGGTAGATTCTTAACATCTTCATCTTTAATACCTTTCTCTTTCATTGATTTTCTTTGCCTCTTGCATATCTTCAGGACTGAGAAATAGAACACCTCGCTTCTTCGAAGTAGGTTTAGGAATAGGCTCAGGAGTTGGCTCAATTGGTTCAGGAATTGCTTCAGGAATTGGCTCAGGAAGAGTCCAATTATTTTCATTCGTCAACATATTGTTCAATAATAATTCAGCTTGGTCGACTATTCTTTCCCTGAAAACACAACCAGCACAACTATCCAAGTAGTCCTTGGAAGCATCAGTTAGTCCATTATAAAAGATATCAAGTATTTCATTTTTCTTAAGAGGGTGATCGGGTAAAGCATTAAGTAATCGGAGAAGCCTCCCCAAGCTTGTGGGAGACTCTCTTCTTCGATTTGCACAAAATTATATATTTCCCGAAAGGCAGCTTGTTTCTTATGAGTGGGAAAATATTTAGCAGAGAAGTAATAGATCATATCCTGGCGACTACGCACACAACCAGGATCAAGCGAATTAAACCAAGTTTTAGCATCACCCTTTAATGAGAATAGAAATATCTTAAGGATATAATAATAGCGAGACTTCTCATCATTAGTAAACAGGGTGGCTATATCATTTAACTTGGTAAGATGTGCCACAACAGTTTCAGATTCAGTGCCATAGAAAGGATCGGATTCAACTAAAGTAATAATCTCAGGATCAATAGAGAATTCATTTTCCTTATCGGTAACAAAGATAGGTGAAGTGGAAAAAGCAGGGTCATGTTTCATTCTTGCATTCAGAGTCTTTTGTTTCAGCTTAGCTAGTAGTTTCTTAAGATATGATCTATCATTGCAAGCAAGAAAATCTCTAGTAGTTTCTTCATCCATAACATAACCCTCAGGAACAACATGCAATTCATAATTAGGGGGGGGGACCTTCATCATTACTTTCATCAATAATTTCATTTTCAATAATTTCATTCTCCCTAGCCCTAGTAAGTTGTTCATCAAGAAATTCACCTAATGCTTACGACTATACGTGCTACTGCTAAGAATTCTCCCTAGTCCTAGTAAGTTGTTCATCCGAATATAGTCATACGTGCTACTGCTAAGAAATTTGCCCAGTCCCATGTATTCTGAATATAGTCATACGTGCTTATGGAAAAGAACTTGCATGACATCTTTTGTCCTACCCTCCTGTGGCAGCGGGGTCCTAGTGGAAACTAAGGGATATTAAGGCCTCCTTTTAATAGAGAACCGGACCAAAGCATTAACACATAGTGAATACATGAACTCCTCAAACTACGGTCATCACCGAGAAGTATCCCGATTATTGTCACTTCGGGGTTGTCAGATCATAACACATAATAGGTGACTATAGACTTGCAAGATAGGATTAAGAACTCACATATATTCATGAAAACATAATAGGTTCAGATCTAAAATCATGGCACTCGGGCCCTAGTGACAAGCATTAAGCATAGCAAAGTCATACCAACATCAATCTCAGAACATAGTGGATACTAGGGATCAGACCCTAACAAAACTAACTCAATTACATGGTAAATCTCATCCAACCCATCACCGTCCAGCAAGCCTATGATGGAATTACTTACACACGGCAGTGAGCATGATGAAATTGGTGATGGAGGGTGGTTGATGATGATGACATCGACGAATCCCCCTCTCCGGAGCCCCGAACGGACTCCAGATCAGCCCTCCCGAGAGACATTAGGGCTTGGCAGCGGCCTCATATTGTAAAACGCGATGAAACTTCCTCTCTGATTTTTTTTCCGCGAAACGGAATATATGGAGTTGGAGTTGAGGTCGGTGGAGCAGCAGGGGGCCCACGATACAGGGGGCGCGCCCAGGGGGAGGGGGCGTGCCCCCCACCCTCGTGGATAGGGTGTGGGCCCCCTGGCCTTCATCTTTTGCCAGTATTTTTTATATTTTCCAAAACTTATCTTCGTGGATTTTCAGGTCATTCCGAGAACTTCTATTTCTGCACAAAAATAACACCATGGCAGTTCTGCAGAAAACAATGCCAGTCTGGGTTAGTTCCATTCAAATCATGCAAGTTAGAGTCCAAAACAAGGGCAAAAGTGTTTGGAAAAGTAGATACATTGGAGACGTATCATCTGCCTGAAAACTCCATTGGCAGCTGGGAGGACTTGGAAGATGCCTTTCTTGACAACTTCCAAGGCACATATGTCCGACCTCCGGATGCCGATGACTTAAGTCATATAGTTCAATAGCCCGGAGGGTCAGCCAAGAAATTCTGGACTACGTTCTTAACTAAAAAGAACCAGATCGTCGACTGTCCGGATGCCGAAAGCCTAGCGTCCTTTAAGCATAGCATCCATGACGAATGGCTCGCCTGACACCTCGGCCAAGAAAAGCCGAAGTCCATGGCAGCCCTCACGACACTTACGACCCATTTTTGTGCGGGCAAGGATAGTTGCCTAGCCCGTAGCAATAATCATGCAAGCTAACCTGGCACTTTTGAGGCTAGAAACAGCAACGGCAAGCCACGACACAACAGACACAAGCGTCGAAGCAACGGTGACAACACCGAAGACACGGCGGTCAATGCCGGATTCAGTGGCTCTAAGTCCGATTAGCGGAAGAAGCCATTCAAAAGAAACAATCCGGGCCCGTCCAGTTTGAACCGCATACTCGATCGTCCATGTCAAATCCACGGCACTCCTGATAAACCACCCAATCGTACCAACAGAGAGTGTTGGGTTTTTAAACAGGCTGGCAAACTAAACACCGAGCACAAGGAGAAGGGGTCCAAAATCAAGGACGATGACAAGGAGCCCCGGCAACCGAACACAGGGGGACAGAAGAAGTTTTCCCCCAAGTGAAAACGATGAACATGATATATGCTACCCATATCCCCAAGAGGGAGCGCAAGCGCGCACTCAGGGACGTCTATGAGATAGAGCTAGTCGCCCCAAAGTTCAACCCATGGTCAACCCGCCCGATCACCTTTGATCGCAGGGATCATCCAACCAGTATCGGTCATGGCGGTTCAGCTGCACTGGTCCTCGACCCAATCATTGATGGGTTCCATCTGAAGCGAGTCCTCATGGATGGTGGCAGCAGATGAACCTGCTTTATTAGGATACAGTGCACAAAATGGGTATTGATCCCTCAAGGATCAAGCCCACAGAAACCACCTTTAAAGGTGTCATACCAGGTGTAGAGGCCTGTTGTACGGGCTCAATCACACTGGAAGTGGTCTTTGGATCCCCGGACAATTTCCGAAGAGAAAAATTGATCTTCGATATCGTCCCCTTCCGCAGTGGCTATCACGCACTGCTCGAACGAACCGCATTCGCTCGATTCAATGTGGTTCCGCACTACGCTTATCTCAAGCTCAAGATGCCCGGACCACGCGGTGTCATAACAGTCAATGGAAACACGAAACGCTCCCTCCATATTGAGGAGCACACCGCTGCCCTCGTAGCAGAAGTATAGAGCAGCCTTTTAAGGCAAAACATCAATTCGGCGACCAAGTTCCCGGACACTGTCAAGCGAGTCCGAACTACTCTACAGCAGGACAATCCAGCTCATCAAGAGCTTGACTAGCAATTCGGCCTCCGTCCTAGTCCTGATCAAATGGCGGCATTCGTACCGCGCGTACATAACTACACACTTAAAATACCATAGGCATAGACGGAGGCACAGCCACATCGTGGTCCTTAGTACGGCTCAACCGCTCCTGGACCCGCATACTTTTTCTTTTTCTTTTCAGGTCTCTTTTCTTTCCCAGGTCCTTCCTGGTGACCTGATCGACGGACCTATAGAGGGACGGATCCACCAAGACGGCAAGAAGCATTGACATATGGGGAAATTTCCAGGTGGTTTCTTTAAACGGTCGCTATACTTGTTTTCGAGAACCCGCACGCGGCTCTCCCTTGGTCGAGGCATGTGAAATAGCCCTGTTGCTTATCGCATTACTTGTACAAAATAAGCTTTGACATATTAATCAAACTACAACGAAAAAATAGTTTGCGGCCCAATTTTTGCAGCATTAGCCTATTATTTCATTTTTTCCTTTTCTTGATATTTTATCAAATTGCGCCCGTACACTCTGGTATGACTTAATTCTCCACGAGCTTCATTATGCTCCATAATACGGCAACAAAGTCCGAACACTTTTTACAGTGTAGTTCGGCACTCTGAACTTATAGCCTTATATGCATCAGCTCCGAATCATGTCTTTGGTCAATAGTTGGGTTACCCGGTTCCTGTGGTTGCTACCTTACGTTCTGCTATATCGACTAGGGTAGTAAAGGGAGAACTACTGCGATTGTGTCCTGGTTCATCCGGATGAGCACCTCAGTAGAGAAAGCCGAAAACTGTCATGATGCGGCGTGAGCCGGTCAGCTGTTCGAGAGGTTACAAATCTTTAGTGATTTTTTCCGCATTATGTGGCGACTCGGTTTTTATCCCATCAGGTGTTTACAGTATCCCAAGTTTGGACTTATGAACACTAGGGGCTGCGCCTACGCTTTCATTGACGAACTCCTATGGCTAAGGGAGGGTGATAAAGCCACATAGTCCGATTGCCTTGTTCGTTGCGCTAAACACCTCCTTTAAGGACCAAACTTTAGAGTAAAGAGTGTTTAGATTTATCCTGAACACCCCCGTACTATCTACGTGGGGCGGAAGCCAACGACTAGACAACTCTCAGAATTACCAATACGGCCACACAGGAGGTAAAATTTTAAATAAACAAGCATTATATTACATAACGATCTTGTTTCATAATACATGTCAAGATAACATGAATGTATTCAGGGAAACATAACATCCTTTGCACATCGCTCCGCCACAATGCGGGACCCCTCCATGACATTGTCAAAATATAGCACAGGGGTGCGGTGCTCCTTGCCCGCGGGCGATCCCTCGGTCATGAGCTTCGCGGAGTCCATCTTCGCCCAATGCATCTTGACTCGGGTGAAGGCCATTTGCGCGCCTTCGATGTAGACTGACCGTTTGGTGGCATCCAGCTGAGGGCATGCATTAACAAGCCGCTTCACGAGCCCGAAGTAGCTGCTAGGGATGGCTTCGGCAGGACATAGCCGGATTATTAAATCCTTCATGGCTAGTTCGGTCGCCTTGTGCAGTTTGACCAGCTGTTTTAGCTGATCGCTCAACGACACCGGATATTCTGGCGCAAGTTAATGCGACCAAAATAGCTTCTCCGTAGAGCTCCTCTTTTCGGCTCAGAAAAATTCTGCAGTGTCAGAAATGCTGCGCGGCAGATCCGCAAACGCCGCTGGAGAACTCCCAATCCGAGTCAGTAATAGGAACCTTTTCTTCACATATTTGCTCTGCATAATAGAGGCCTTACCCGTCGTGATTGTTTTGGCCTCCTGGATCTCCTGGAGGGCGCCTTGGGCTTCAACCCGGGCATCTTGCGTGTTTTGACGGGCCTTGGTTGCACTCCAAGGACTCGCACTTCTTGACGGCGTCCTGGAGCTCCTGCTGGACCTCAATGACCCTGGCCTCGTGCTTTTCACGGGCGGCCTTTTCCTTGGACGCTTTTTCCTCGGCCTCGGCCAGCGCCTTCTTGAGGGTCTCCACCTCGGTCGCCGCCCCTAACAAATCAAATGGTACTTTAGTCAGCACAAATCATTCATCCTTCCTGAATGAATACAAGGTTATTGCATACCTTGATTATCTTCCAGCAGCTTTTTCATGCAGCCGAGCTCCTCCTAGGTCCGCTCCAGACTCTACTTCAGTCCGAAGACTTCAGCAGTATGAGAGGTTGTAGCCAGCAGCGACGCCTGTTTTTTCACATAGACATGTTAGGTTAGTCTCCTGCGGAAATTATTTGATCCTTTGTTTGGCTTTTCTTTCCGAACACCGGACAGAGTATCAGGGGCTACTGTCTATACTGTGATATTGTTTTTATAACTACGTTCCTTACCTCAAAGCCTGTTAGAAGGCTTGTGTAGGCTTCGGTCAGTCCGCTCTTCGCGGACTGAATCCTCTCAATCACCGTACCCATAAGGGTACGGTGTTCCTCAACAATGGAAGCGCCTTGGATCGCTTCCAACAAATTATCAGGTGCCTCTAGATGGACAAAGGTCACCAGTGGAATAGGCACACCTCCTTCTTTCGAAAGAGGCGGCTGGCCTGACTCTGGAGCGACATGGGTCTCCGGAATTGTATTCGACTGGGGGTCGAACTGGATACGGCCCCCATCATCAATATCCATGAGGGTTTGCTCCCCCATGTGATCAGCAGCCGAGGCTTCGCCCTCTGGCGCCTCCCTGATGGCCTCCTGAATCTCTCCCGGGCCTAGGATCCTTCGGGACGATGCCTCGGTGCCATCCATGTCCTTGGGAGAGGAGGCCGCGGGAAGAGTCCTGTTGGGGATACAACTACTGAGTGTAAACCGCCCAGGAGGGGCCGGTTCACCCTCAACTACATTGAAGCCCATGAAGACCAGGAAGATGGCGCTTTACTAATGAAGCTTAGAGGCCTGAAGCCCAAAGGCGGATTAGGGCCCATAATTGTAAACCGCCATAGTTGTATAACTTGTATTGTAAGTTAGGGAGGCAGAGACCGAGCCGGACACTTGTATGAGCCAGCCTCGGAACTTTGTAAACCGGCCGGGCGTCAACTTGTGTATATAAAGGGACGACCCGGCGGCGACTCAGGGGACAAGAAACAACAACTCGAAAGCCAGGCAAAGCGTGTTTGCTCCCTGGTAATCGAACCCCCAATAATTCCATCACAACTAGACGTAGGCTTTCACCTTCATCGTAAGGGGCCGAACTAGTATAAACTCTCGTGTCCTTTGTCCGGTTTAACCCCTTCAAGCTAACCCGTCGCGATGGCTCCATGACTAAGTCCTTCCATGAGGACATCTGACGTGATATTTCCACGACAGTTGGCGCCCACCGTGGGGCTATCGCACGATGGTTTTGAGTTCTTGAAGGGAAGCTCTGAAGGACTCAAAGGGTATGCGGTTGGCCGGATGGCCAAGTGTCGTCGCGGCAAGCTCTACATCGACGATGTAGGATGGGGCCCCGAGGCCGGCTCAATTGAGTACGGGTACCGGGTCCCCTTTGGCGGAATTCACGTTTTCATCGGCAAGATCGGAGAACCGGGCCCTGAGCCGGACATCTGCACCGACCTCGTCAAGACGGCTCAGCGTGCGAGTCCCGCCCGAATTCAGCCCGCCATGAAGCGTGCGTTCGTAGGATGTGTCCACGGGATCGGATCTGAACTAGTGTCCAAAGGTGAGACGGCCGTTTATTCCGACGGTGAGTCATCTACCGGTGAAACCGAGTCCCTGTACCAGGTTCATGACGGTGTGATCGAAGGGTATTCCGATGGCACTAGTATTCAAGAATTTCTTGAACCGCCAAACCGAGTCGCAATCTTCATGGCCGGTACACAGCCAACCTTGCAACATTCTACTGCGACGGCATTAGGTTCTGGACCAGCAGCGGGGGCAGGAGGCCCTGCGCGCCGGCTGGCTCAAGTTCTGTCTGGTTTGTTGGATGCCTGGACGACGTTATTGGCCACAGCAGTTACCCCGAAGACTTGATACGTCTCCAACATATCTATAATTTTTGATTGCTTCATGCTACTTTATCTACTGTTTTAGGAAATATTGGGCTTTATTATCCACTTTTATATTATTTTTGGGACTAACCTATTAACCGGAGGCCTAGCCCAGATTTGATGTTTTATGCCTATTTCAGTGTTTCGAGGAAAAGGAATATCAGACGGAGTCAAAACGGAACGAAATCAATTGGAGAAGTTATTTTTGGAAGGAAAGCCACCCGATGGACTTGGAGTGCACGTCAGGGAAGAAGGGAGGTGCCCACGAGGGTGGGGGTGCGCCCACCCCCCTGGGGCGCGCCCCCCTACCTCGTGGTCCCCCCTTCGGTCCACCGACGTACTTCTTTCACCCATATATACCTACGTACCCTAAAACTTCCAGAGCAGAAGATAGATCGGGAGTTCCGCCACCGCAAGCCTCCGTAGCCACCAAAAACCTCTCGGGAGACCTTCCCGGCACCCTGTCGGAGGGGGGATCATTCACCGGTGGCCATCTTCATCATCCCGGTGCTATCCATGACGTGGAGGGAGTAGTTCACCCTCGGGGCTGAGGGTATGTACCAGTAGCTATTTGTTTGATCTCTCTCTCTAGTGTTCTCTCTCGTGTTCCCTCTATGGAATGATCTTGATGTATCCCGAGCTTTGCCATTGTAGTTGGATCTTATGATGTTTCTCCCCCTCTACTCTCTTGTGATGAATTGATTTGCCCCTTTGAAGCTATCTTATCGGACTGAGTCTTTTATGAGAACACTTGATGTATGTCTTGGTGATCAACTTGCGGGTTTCGTGACATTGGGAACCTATGCATAGGGGTTGGCACATGTTCTTGACTATCCGGTAGTAGCTTTGGGGCACTCTTTGAAGTACTTTTATGTTGGTTGGATGAATCTGAGATTGTGTGACGCATATCGTATAATCATGCCCACGGATACTTAAGGTGACAATAGAGTCTCTAGGTGACATTAGGGTTTTGGTTGATTTCTGTCTTAAGGTGTTATTCTAGTACGAACTCTTTTATAGATCGATCCGAAAGAATAACTTTGAGGTGGTTTCGTACCCTACCATAATCTCTATATTTGTTCTCCGCTATTAGTGGTTTTGGAGTGACTCTTTGTTGCATATTGAGGGCTTGTTATATGATCTATCTATGTTATTATTGTTGAGAGAACTTGCACTAGTGAAAGTATGAACCCTAGGCCTTGTTTCCTACCATTGCAATACCGTTTACACTCACTTTTATCACTTGTTACCTTGCTTTTTTTATAATTTCAGATTACAAAAACCTTTATCTACTATCTATTTTGCACTTGTATCACCATCTCTTCGCCGAACTAGTACACCTATACAATTTACCATTGTATTGGGTGTGTTGGGGACACAAGAGACTTTTTGTTATTTGGTTGCAGGGTTGCTTGAGAGAGACCATCTTCATCCTACGCCTCCTATGGATTGATAAACGTTAGGTCATCCACTTGAGGGAAATTTGCTACTGTCCTACAAACCTGTGCACTTGCAGGCCCAACAACATCTACAAGAAGAAGGTTGTGCAGTAGACATCAAGCTCTTTTCTGGCGCCGTTGCCGGGGAGGTTAGCACTTGAAGGTATATCTTTAGATCTTGCAATCGAATCTTTTTGTTTCTTGTTTTAGCACTAGTTTAGTTTATAAAAGAAAACTACAAAATGGAGTTAAGTTTGTCTCGTACGCTTCATCCTTTTAATGTCTTTCGTGAGAATGATGGAAAGGAAAATTGTGCTCAAGTGCTAGAAGAAGAATTACATAGAATGCTTGGCATAAAATATGTGAATGATGAGCATGATTTCAATGTTGTTAGTATGAATTCCCTGAATACCCATGATGCTAATGATATGCAAAGCCACAAGCTTGGGGAAGCTATGTTTGATGGAGATGATATTTTTTGTCCCCCAAGCTTTGATGAGCAAATTTACTATGATGAAAGCATGCCTCCTATCTATGATGATTATTGTGATGACATTTATGCTTTAAAGAATAATGATAACCATGAAACGTGTCATCTTGATCTTAATTTTCAATCACATGATAGTTATTTTGTTGAGTTTGCTCCCACTACTATTCATGAGAAGAAATTTGCTTATGTTGAGAGTAGTAAATTTTCTATGCTTGTAGAACATGAAAAGAATGCTTTAGGTAATGGTTATATTGTTGAATTCATTCATGATGCTACTGAAAATTATTATGAGAGAGGAACATATGCTTGTAGGAATTGAAATAATGTCAAGTTTCCTCCCTATATGCTTAAATTCTTGAAGCTATGCTTGTGTTACCTTCCTATGCTAGTTGATTATTGTTCCCATAACTTGTTTGCTCACAAAACCCCTATGCATAGGAATTGGGTTAGACTTAAATGTGCTATTCATATGCTTCATGATGCTCCCATTATGTTTCAATTCTTATCTTTTATGTGAGCATCATTGTCATCATCATGCCTAGCTAGAAAGGCATTAAAGAAAAGCGCTTGTTGGGAGACAACCCAATATTTATCCTTACTGTTTTTGTGTGTCCACATGATTATGCTACTGTAGTAATCATGTTTTATAGCTTTTGTTTCAATAAAGTGCCAAGTAGAACCTTTGGGAAGACTTGGGTGAAGTTTATGTGATCTTGCTGTAGAAAACAGAAACTTTTGCGCTCACGAGAATGGCTGCCATTTTTTACTGGAGAGTGATTTTAGGTTGATTATTTCTGAAGATGATTAATAGACAAATTTCTCAGGTCCAGAAATTTATTTCATAATTTTTGGGGTTCCATAAGTATACGCTTTATACATATTACTACAGACTGTTCTGTTTTTGACAGATTCTGTTTTCTATGTGTTGTTTGCTTATTTTGATGCATCTATGGCTAGTATTAAGTGGTATGAACCATAGAGAAGTTAGAATACAGTAGATATTACACCAATATGAAATTATAATTAGTTCATCATAGTACCTAAGTGGTGGTTTTATTTTCTTATACTAACGGAGCTTACGAGTTTTGTTTTGAGTTTTGTGTGGTTGAAGTTTTCAAGTTTTGGGTAAAGATTCGATGGACTATAGAATAAGGAGTGGAAAGAGACTAAGCTTGGGGATGCCCAAGGCACCCCAAGGTAATATTCAAGTACAACCAAGCAACTAAGCTTGGGGATACCCCAGAAGGCATCCCCTCTTCGGTCTTTGTTCATCGGTAACTTTACTTGGAGCTATATTTTTATTCACCACATGATATGTGTTTTGCTTGAAGCGTCAATTTATTTTGTTAGTTTTTGCTTGCTGTTAGTTAGAATAATGTTTTGCATCTTTAGTTTCAATAAAAAAGTCAAGGATAGCCTTTGCCATGCTTGTTTTGCTAGTATACATGTTGCTGTTTGAAAAAAGAAGGTTTACCGCTGTTGCAAAAATTACCTCGAAAAGTCAGAGAATGGTATAATGTTGAATCTTTTCACATATTAAGCTCTGGTAAATTTATTACAGTGGGAATTTTAGTTCGTAATTTTTGGAGTCAGGGAAGTATTGATACTCTTGCATTCTTTACAGACTGTACTGTTTTGGCAGATTGCTGTTATAGTTGCATTGTTTGCATATGCTTGCTTGTTTAATGATTCTATTTGAGGATAGGAGTATTAAATATTCAGAGACATTTAGTATTCAATGTTGAATAATAATGTTAGTGATTTGTTACAGTAGAACATGACATGGTTTTGCATTGGTTTATACTAACCTATCTGACGAGTTCTTGTTGAGTTTGTTGTGAATGAAGCTTTTGATAAAAAGAGAAACCGTGACATGAAAGGAATTAAGGAGACACAAAAGCTCAAGCTTGGGGATGCCCAAGGAACCCCAAGATAATAGTTTAAGAAGTCTCAAGCATCTAAGCTTGGGGATGCCCCGGTAGGCATCCCACCTTTCTTCTTCGACAAACTATCGGTTAGTATCGGTTGAGCCTAAGTTTTTGCTTCTTCACATGAGTTGTGCTATCCTTCCAATGTAGTTTTCTTTAGATTTGCTTGTTGTTTGAATAAAGTATCAAGATCTGGAATTATTAATTGGGAGAGTCTTCACATAGTTGCATAATTATTCGACTACTTATTGATCTTCACTTATATCTTTCAGAGTAGTTTGTCATTTGCTCTAGTGCTTCACTTATATCTTTTAGAGTATAATGGTGGATTTGTTTTAAAAGAAACTATTGATCTCTCATGCTTCACTTAGATTATTTTGAGAGTCGTTAATAGCATGGTAATTTGCTTCATATTAATATACTTGGTATTCAAGATATGTGAAACTTTCTTTTGAGTGCGTTGAATAATAAGATAAGTTTGATGCTTGATAATTGTTTCGAGATATGGAGGTGATAATATCAAAGTGATGCTAGTTGGGTGATTATGAATTTAAAGAATGCTTGTGTTGAAGTTTGTGATTCCCGTAGCATGCACGTATGGTGAACCACTTTGTGATGAAGCCGGAGCATGATTTATTTATTGATTGTCTTCCTTATGAGTGGCGGTCGAGGACGAGCGATGGTCTTTTCCTACCAATATATCCCCCTAGGAGCATGCATGTAATACTTTTCTTTGATAAGTTTTAGATTTTTGCAATAAGTATATGAGTTCTTTGTGACTAATGTTGAGTCCATGGATTATACGCACTCTCATCCTTCCACCATTGCTAGCCTTTCTAATACCACGCACCTTTCGCCGGTATCATACACCCACCATATACCTTCCTCAAAACAACCACCATACCTACCTATCATGGCATTTCAATAGCCATTCCGAGATATATTGCCATGCAACTTTCCATCGTTCCGTTTATTATGACACGCTCCATCATTGTCATATTGCTTTGCATGATCATGTAGTTGACATCATATTTGTGGCAAAGCCACCGTTCATAATTTTTTCATACATGTCGCTCTTGATTCATTGCATATCCCGGTACACCGCCGGAGGCATTCATATAGAGTCATATTTTGTTCTAAGTATTGAGTTGTAATTGTTGAGTTGTAAGAAAAATAAAATTGTCATGATCATCATTATTAGAGCATTGTCCAGTGAGGAAAGGATGATGGAGGCGATGATTCCCCCATAAGTCGGGATGAGACTCTGGACGAAATATATAAAAAAAAGAGGACATAAAAAAAGAGAAAAGGCCCAATAAAAAAACAAAAAAAATGATGAGAGAAAAGAGAGAAGGTACAATGTCACTATCCTTTACCACACTTGTGCTTCAAAGTAGCACCGTGATCTTCATGATAGAGAGTCTCATATGTTGTCACTTTCATATACTAGTGGGAATTTTTCATTATAGAACTTGGCTTGTATATTCCAATGATGGGCTTCCTCAAAAGTGCCCTAGGTCTTCGTGAGCAAGCAAGTTGGATGCACACCCAGTTAGTTTCTTTTGTTGAGCTTTCATATATTTATAGCTCTAGTGCATCCGTTGCATGGCAATCCCTACTCACTCACATTGATATCTATTAATGGGCATCTCCATAGCCCGTTGATACGCCTAGTTCATGTGAGACTATCTTCCCTCCTTTGTCTTCTCCACAACCACCATTCTATTCCACATATAGTGTTATATCCATGGCTCACGCTCATGTATTGCGTGAAAGTTGAAAGAGTTTGAGATTATTAAAGTATGAAACAATTGCTTGGCTTGTCATCGGGGTTGTGCATGATTTAAATACTTTGTGTGGTGAAGATAGAGCATAGCGAGACTATATGATTTTGTAGGGATAACTTTCTTTGGCCATGCTATTTTGAGAAGACATAATTGCTTAGTTAGTATGCTTGAACTATTATTATTTTTACGTCAATATGAACTTTTGTCTTGAATCTTTCGGATCTGAATATTCATACCACAATTAAGAAGATTTACATTGAAATTATGCCA
Source organism: Triticum aestivum (assembly GCF_018294505.1). Taxonomy (NCBI): domain Eukaryota; kingdom Viridiplantae; phylum Streptophyta; class Magnoliopsida; order Poales; family Poaceae; genus Triticum; species Triticum aestivum. The sequence goes on from NC_057801.1 coordinate 145,939,237, forward strand.
AAGTATCACTCCGCATCAAAAATTCTTTTTTATCATTTACCTACTCGAGGACGAGCAGGAATTAAGCTTGGGGATGCTTGATACGTCTCCAACGTATCTATAATTTTTGATTGCTCCATTCTACTTTATCTACTGTTTTAGGCAATATTGGGCTTTATTATCCACTTTTATATTATTTTTGGGACTAACCTATTAATCAGAGGCCCAGCCCAGATTTGCTGTTTTATGCCTATTTCAGTGTTTCGAGGAAAAGGAATATCAGACGGAGTCAAAACGGAACGAAATCAACTAGAGAAGTTATTTTTGGAAGGAAAGCCACCCGATGGACTTGGAGTGCATGTCAGGGAAGAAGGGAGGTGCCCACGAGGGTGGGGTGCGTGCCCACCCCCCTAGGGCGCGCCCCCCTACCTCGTGGTCCCCCCTTCGGTCCACCGACGTACTTCTTTCACCCATATATGCCTACGTACCCTAAAACTTCCAGAGCAGAAGATAGATCAGGAGTTTCGCCGCCGCAAGCCTCTGTAGCCACCAAAAACCTCTCGGGAGCCCTTCCCCGCACCCTGCCGGAGGGGGGATCCTTCACCGGTGGCCATCTTCATCATCCCGGCGCTATCCATGACGAGGAGGGAGTAGTTCACCCTCGGGGCTGAGGGTATGTACCAGTAGCTATGTGTTTGATCTCTCTCTCTCGTGTTCCCTCTATGGCACGAACTTGATGTATCCCGAGCTTTGCTGTAGTTGGATCTTATGATGTTTCTCCCCCTCTACTCTCTTGTGATGAATTGAGTTTCCCCTATGAAGTTATCTTATCGGACTGAGTCTTTTATGAGAACACTTGATGTATGTCTTGGTGATCAACTTGCGGGTTTCGTGACATTGGGAACCTATGCATAGGGGTTGGCACACGTTATTGACTATCCGGTAGTAGCTTTGGGGAACTCTTTGAAGTACTTTTATGTTGGTTGGATGAATCTGAGATTGTGTGACGCATATCGTATAATCATGCCCACGGATACTTGAGGTGACAATGGAGTATCTAGGTGACATTAGGGTTTTGGTTGATTTGTGTCTTAAGGTGTTATTCTAGTATGAACTCTTTTATAGATCGATCCGAAAGAATAACTTTGAGGTGGTTTCGTACCCTACCATAATCTCTATATTTGTTCTCCGCTATTAGTGGCTTTGGAGTGACTCTTTGTTGCATATTGAGGGCTTGTTATATGATCTATCTATGTTAATATTGTTGAGAGAACTTGCACTAGTGAAAGTATGAACCCTAGGCCTTGTTTCCTACCATTGCAATACCGTTCACACTCACTTTTATCACTTGTTACCTTGCTGTTTTTATAATTTCAGATTACAAAAACCTTTATCTACTATCTATTTTGCACTTGTATCACCATCTCTTCGCCGAACTAGTGCACCTATACAATTTATCATTGTATTGGGTGTGTTGGGGACACAAGAGACTTTTTGTTATTTGGTTGCAGGATTGCTTGAGAGAGACCATCTTCATCCTACGCCTCCTATGGATTGATAAACGTTAGGTCATCCACTTGAGGGAAATTTGCTACTGTCCTACAAACCTGTGCACTTGCAGGCCCAACAACATCTACAAGAAGAAGGTTGTGTAGTAGACATCTAGCTCTTTTCTGGCGCTGTTGCCTGGGAGGTTAGCGCTTGAAGGTATATCTTTAGATCTTGCAATCGAATCTTTTTGTTTCTTGTTTTTGAAGTAGTTTAGTTTATAAAAGAAAACTACAAAAATGGAGTTAAATTTGTCTCATACGCTTTGTCTTTTTAATATCTTTCGTGAGAATGATGGAAAGGAAAATTGTGCTCAAGTGCTAGAAGAAGAATTACATAGAATGCTTGGCATAAAATATGTGAATGATGAGCATGATTGTAATGTTGTTAGTATGAATTCCCTGAATACCCATGATGCTAATGATATGCAAAGCCACAAGCTTGGGGAAGCTATGTTTGATGGAGATGATATTTTTTGTCCCCCAAGCTTTGATGAGCAAATTTACTATGATGAAAGCATGACTCCTATCTATGATGATTATTGTGATGACATGTATGCTTTAAATAATAATGATAACCATGAAACGTGTCATCTTGATCTTAATTTTCAATCACATGATAGTTATTTTGTTGAGTTTGCTCCCACTACTATTCATGAGAAGAAATTTGCTTATGTTGAGAGTAGTAAATTTTCTATGCTTGTAGAACATGAAAATAATGCTTTAGGTAATGGTTATATTGTTGAATTCATTCATGATGCTACTGAAAATTATTATGAGAGAGGAACATATGCTTGTAGGAATTGCAATAATGTATAGTTTCCTCCCTATGTGCTTAAATTCTTGAAGCTATGCTTGTGTTACCTTCCTATGCTAGTTGATTATTGTTCCCATAAGTTGTTTTCTCACAAAATCCCTATGCATAGGAAGTGGTTTAGACTTAAATGTGCTAGTCATATGCTTCATGATGCTCCCGTTATGTTTCAATTCTTATCTTTTATGTGAGCATCATTGTCATCATCATGCCTAGCTAGAAAGGCATTAAAGAAAAGCGCTTGTTGGGAGATAACCCTATATTTATCCTTACTGTTTTTGTGTGTCCACATGATTATTCTACTGTAGTAATCATGTTTTATAGCTTTTGTTTTAATAAAGTGCCAAGTAGAACCTTTGGGAAGACTTGGGTGAAGTTTATGTGATCTTGCTGTAGAAAACAGAAACTTTTGCGCTAACGAGAATGGTTGCCATTTTTTACTGGATAGTGATTTTAGGTTTATTATTTTTGAAGATGATTAATAGACAAATTGCTCAGGTCTAGCAATTTATTTCATAATTTTTGGGGTTCCAGAAGTATACGTTTTATATAGATTACTACAGACTGTTCTGTTTTTGACAGATTCTGTTTTCTATGTGTTGTTTCCTTATTTTGATGCATCTATGGCTAGTATTAAGTGGTATGAACCATAGAGAAGTTAGAATACAGTAGATATTACACCAATATGAATTTAGAATGAGTTCATTACAGTACCTAAGTGGTGGTTTTATTTTCTTATACTAACGGAGCTTACGAGTTTTGTTTTGAGTTTTGTGTGGTTGAAGTTTTCAAGTTTTGGGTAAAGATTCGATGGACTATAGAATAAGGAGTGGCAAGAGCCTAAGCTTGGGTATACCCAAGGCACCCCAAGGTAATATCCAAGGACAACCAAGCAACTAAGCTTGGGGATGCCCCGGAAGGCATCCCCTCTTTCGTCTTCGTTCATCAGTAACTTTACTTGGAGCTATATTTTTATTCACCACATGATATGTGTTTTTCTTGCAGCGCCATTTTATTTTGTTAGTTTTTTCTTGCTGCTAGTTAGAATAATGTTTTTCACCTTTAGTTTCAATAAAAAAGTCAAGGATATCCTTTGCCATGCTTGTTTTGCTAGTATACATGTTGCTGTTTGAAAACAGAAAGTTTACCGCTGTTGCAAAAATTTCCTAGAAAATTCAGAGAATGGTATAATGTTGAATCTTTTCGCATATTAAGATCTGATAAATTTATTACAGTGGGAATTTTAGTTCGTAATTTTTGGAGTCAGGGAAGTATTGATAATCTTGCATTCTTTACAGACTGTACTGTTTTGGCAGATTGCTGTTATAGTTGCATTGTTTGCATATGCTTGCTTGTTTAATGATTCTATTTGAGAATAGGAGTATTAAATATTCAGAGACATCTAGTATTCAATGTTTAATAATAATGTTAGTGATTTGTTACAGTAGAAGATGACATGGTTTTGCATTGGTTTATACTAACCTATCTGACGAGTTCTTATTGAGTCTGTTGTGAATGAAGCTTTTGATAAAAAGAGAAACGGTGACATGAAAGGAATTAAGGAGACATAAAAGCTCAAGCTTGGGGATTCCCAAGGCACCCCAAAATAATATTTTAAGAAGTCTCAAGCATCTCAGCTTGGGATGCCCCGGTAGGCATCCCACCTTTCTTCTTCAACAAACTATCGGTTAGTATCGGTTGAGCCTAAGTTTTTGCTTCTTCACATGAGTTTTGCTATCCTTGCAATGTAGTTTTCTTTAGATTTGCTTGCTGTTTGAATAAAGAATCAAGATCGGAAATTATTAATTGGTAGAGTCTTCACATAGTTGCATAATTATTCGACTACTTATTGATCTTCACTTATATCTTTCAGAGTAGTTTGTCATTTGCTCTAGTGCTTCACTTATATCTTTTAGAGTATAATGGTGGATTTGTTTTAAAAGAAACTATTGATCTCTCATGCTTCACTTAGATTATTTTGAGAGTCATTAATAGCATGGTAATTTGCTTAATATTAATATACTTGGTATTCAAGATATGTGAAACTTTCTTTTGAGTGCGTTGAATACTAAGATATGTTTGATGCTTGATAATTGTTTTGAGATATGGAGGTGATAATATCATAGTGATGCTAGTTGGGTGATTATGAATTTAAAGAATGCTTGTCTTGAAGTTTTTGATTCCCATAGCATGCACGTATGGTGAACCGCTTTGTGATGAAGTCGGAGCTTGATTTATTTATTGATTGTCTTCCTTATGAGTGGCGGTCAGGGACGAGCGATGGTCTTTTCCTACCAATCTATCCCCCTAGGAGCATGCGCGTAATACTTTGCTTTGATAACTTGTAGATTTTTGGAATAAGTATATGAGTTCTTTATGACTAATGTTGAGTCCATGGATTATACGCACTCTCATCCTTCCACCGTTGCTAGCCTTTCTAATACCGCGCACCTTTCGCCGGTATCATACACCCACCATATACCTTCCTCAAAACAACCACCATACCTACCTATCATGGCATTTCCATAGCCATTCCGAGTTATATTGCCATGCAACTTTCCACCGTTCCGTTTATTATGACGCGCTCCATCATTGTCATATTGCTTTGCATGATCATGTAGTTGACATTGTATTTGTGGCAAAGCCACCGTTCATAATTTTTTCATATATGTCGCTCTTGATTCATTGCATATCCCGGTACACCGCCGGAGGCATTCATATAGAGTCATATTTTGTTCTAAGTATTGAGTTGTAATTGTTGAGTTGTAAGAAAAATAGAAGTGTGATGATCATCATTATTAGAGCATTGTCCCAGTGAGGAAAGGATGATGGAGGCGATGATTCCCCCATAACTCGGGATGAGACTCCGGAAGAAATATAAAAAAAGAGGCCATAAAAAAAGGCCCAATAAAAAAACAAAAAAAAATGATGAGAGAAAAAGAGAGAAGGGACAATGTTACTATCCTTTTACCACAGTTGTGCTTCAAAGTAGCACCGTGATCTTCATGATAGAGAGTCTCATATGTTGTCACTTTCATATACTAGTGGGAATTTTTCATTATAGAACTTGGCTTGTATATTCCAATGATGGGCTTCCTCAAAAGTGCCCTAGGTCTTCGTGAGCAAGCAAGTTGGATGCACACCCACTTAGTTTCTTTTGTTGAGCTTTCATATATTTATATCTCTAGTACATCCGTTGCATGGCAATCCCTACTCACTCACATTGGTATATATTAATGGGAATCTCCATAGCCCGTTGATACGCCTAGTTGATGTGAGACTATCTTCCCTCCTTTTGTCTACTCCACAACCACCATTCTATTCCACATATAGTGTTATATCCATGGCTCATGCTCATGTATTGCGTGAAAGTTGAAAGAGTTTGAGATTATTAAAGTATGAAACAATTGCTTGGCTTGTCATCGGGGTTGTGCATGATTTAAATACTTTGTGTGGTGAAGATAGAGCATAGCCAGACTATATGATTTTGTAGGGATAACTTTCTTTGGCCATGCTATTTTGAGAAGACATAATTGCTTAGTTAGTATGCTTGAAGTATTATTATTTTTACGTCAATATGAACTTTTGTCTTGAATCTTTCGGATGAATATTCATACCACAATTAGGAAGATTTACATTGAAATTATGCCAAAGTATCACTCCGCATCAAAAATTCTTTTTTATCATTTACCTACTCGAGGACGAGCAAGAATTAAGCTTGGGGATGCTTGATATGTCTCTAATGTATCTATAATTTTTGATTGCTCCATGCTACTTTATCTACTATTTTAGGCAATATTGGGCTTTATTATCCACTTTTATATTATTTTTGGGACTAACCTATTAACTGGAGGCCCAGCCCAGATTTGTTGTCTTATGCCTATTTCAGTGTTTCGAGGAAAAGGAATATCAGACGGAGTCCAAACGGAACGAAATCAACTACAGAAGTTATTTTTGGAAGGAAATCCACCCGATGGACTTGTAGTGCACGTCAGGGAAGAAGGGAGGTGCCCATGAGGGTGGGGGCGCGCCCACCCCCCTGGGGCGCGCCCCCCTACCTCGTGGTCCCCCCTTCGGTCCACCGATGTACTTCTTTCACCCATATATACCTACGTACCCTAAAACTTCCAGAACAGAAGATAGATCAGGAGTTCCACCGCCGCAAGCCTCTGTAGCCACCAAAAACCTCTCGGGAGCCCTTCCCGGCACCCTGCCGGAGGGGGGATCCTTCACCGGTGGCCATCTTCATCATCCTGGCACTATCCATGATGAGGAGGGAGTAGTTCACCCTTGGGGCTGAGGGTATGTACCAGTAGCTATGTGTTTGATCTCTCTCTCTCTCTCTCTCGTGTTCCCTCTATGGCACGATCTTGATGTATCCCGAGCTTTGCTATTGTAGTTGGATCTTATGATGTTTCTCCCCCTCTACTCTCTTGTGATGAATTGAGTTTTCCCTTTGAAGTTATCTAATCGGACTGAGTCTTTTATGAGAACACTTGATGTATGTCTTGGTGATCAACTTGTGGGTTTCGTGACATTGGGAACCTATGCATAGGGGTTGGCACATGTTCTTGACTATCCGGTAGTAGCTTTGGGGCACTCTTTGAAGTACTTTTATGTTGGTTGGATGAATCTGAGATTGTGTGACGCATATCGTATAGTCATGCCCATGGATACTTGAGGTGACAATGGAGTATCTAGGTGACCTTAGGGTTTTGGTTGATTTGTGTCTTAAGGAGTTATTCTAGTACGAACTCTTTTATAGATCGATCCGAAAGAATAACTTTGAGGTGGTTTCGTACCCTACCATAATCTCTATGTTTGTTCTCCGCTATTAGTGGCTTTGGAGTGACTCTTTGTTGCATATTGAGGGCTTGTTATATGATCTATCTACGTTATTATTGTTGAGAGAACTTGCACTAGTGGAAGTATGAACCCTAGGCCTTGTTTCCTACCATTGCAATACCGTTTACGCTCACTTTTATCACTTGTTACCTTGCTGTTTTTATAATTTCAGATTACAAAAACCTTTATCTACTATCTATTTTGCACTTGTATCACCATCTCTTCACCGAACTAGTGCACCTATACAATTTACCATTGTATTGGGTGTGTTGCGGACACAAGAGACTTTTTGTTATTTGGTTGCAGGGTTGCTTGAGAGAGACCATCTTCATCCTACGCCTCTTACGGATTGATAAACCTTAGGTCATCCACTTGAGGGAAATTTGCTACTGTCCTACAAACCTGTGCACTTGCAGGCCCAACAACGTCTACAAGAAGAAGGTTGTGCAGTAGACATCAAGACTCAAGATCGGCATAACACAGAGGTCACTAAAGTACGGGATCAGATAACTCAGGCCAAGGAAGATTTGGCAGCTGAGGAAACCAGGATGGCAGAGAACAGGCCGCTTTAGATGGCCATGCGCAGAGGATTCAGGCCAAGAATTATCGACTGTTGCTGGATCAAAACGCCTTGAATGAAGTATTGAGGAGGAGACATCAGTCTCGATTGCCGGCGGATTACAATGCGATGAATCTCTTCAATACGCCAGGGGAAGGAACCAACAACCCGGCAGCAGTAAACCGGACTGTCATGCCAAGGACCGGAGCGCCGGTTCAACCTCAGGTGATGGGTCCACCCCAACGAACCGACAACCCGCCGCGGTACACAACACCCCCGCCGGGTCACTTCTCTACCCCTTTGGATAACATGATAGTAGCAGCATCCTGACTGGTAGCTATTCCGATGGAGGGTGAATCGCCAGCAGCGGTTGAGACACGGCGGGCCAGGGATCTTCTTCAGACTGCTATGGTGCAGCAACAGGCTTACTCATACAGCCAAGACAGGATTCACACCACCCCCCGTCCGAGCAAAAGCTATAGTAGGCACATAGATGAACCAGAGGTGTCCAGCAGTGCGCGGCGCCGTAATGCCCCTCAAGGACCCAATCCAGTGCGCGGTGAGGTAAATGCTCAGGATGTGGTGGATAATGGCAGAGCACGAAGGGAGGCTGCTTTAGTAGCGCAGTATGCGGGTCGTTATCAACCCGCCCTGGTTCAGCCAGCATCATTAGTAGACCAAGGCACCGGGCTTGCCATCAGTTCCTGGGGAGTACCGTGTCTCATTCTGGCTCTCCGTAATGTGCGACTGCCCAAGGATTTCAAGGGTCCACGTAAGGTGCCTAATTACGCCGTTGATCAGCCACCTGAGGCGTGGGCTGAAAGTTATGAGATGGCAATGGAGATGCTGGATGTGGATGAAGCGGCCTGTGCAAAATACTTCACGATGATGTTGGAAGGGACAGCCCGCACTTTGTTGAAGAACCTGCCAGCCAACTCCGTCGAGTCATGGGACCAGTTGAAGGCCCAGTTTATAGCCAATTTCAAATATACGTGCAAACAACCTATGTCCATTGTGGATCTGGATGCCTGTGTTCAAGGAGAGAACGAGTCAACAACTCATTGGGTGCTCCGGGTTTCGGAAGTTTTGCGTTCATCAGACCGGATTAATGATGGCCAAGCAATCATAACACTGGAGCGTAATTGCCAGTTTAAGTCACTAAAAATGAAGTTGGGACGGCTCAGATGCCACTGCAATGACATGGGAACACTTATGGCAGCCTTGGTTAAATATGTCGATTCTGATAATACCAATGATCCCGGTTCTGATGAGGAGAAACCGGAGAAGGGAAAGAAGAACGGCGGTGCAAAGGGACAGCAGCACAACCAAGGGAGCCATGGGAATAATGGTAAGTGCAAAGCAGATAATTCAGATTTTGTGGCTAACACCAATATGCAGTGTCGTAAAGGTAAACCGCCCCAGCACGGTGGAGGTATGAATCTGGAGCGATTGCTAAACCAGCCCTGCCCAAAGCACGGGACCAAGGAGGTTCCAGCAACACATCTTTGGAAAGATTGTTTCATTATGAAGGAGTTCAAAAACTCTGATCTCTTCCGGTATGATCAGGGTCCGTCGGGCGGTTCAGGTCCAGGTTTTCAAGGCGGCGGCGGTTTAAACTCTGGATTTTAGAATAATCAGGGCAACCAGAACAACCAAGGTGGCAATAACCAACAGAATAATTAGGGGAATCATCAGGAATCAGGTTTTCAAAGTCACCCAAAGCAGTTGAATGGCGGGCAGTATCATGTGTTCACTACTAGCTTGTGCAAACGCGATCAGAAGCTTCGCAAGGGGGCAGTTAATGTTGTTGAACTGGCAGTGCCATGTTACTTGCGGTGGTCCGAGCATCCCATTGTGTGGAGCAGAGAGGATCATCCGCCCCGGGTTGATAATCCGGGTCATCTTGCTTTGGTGGTGGCACCTCAAGTAGGAGGTTATAAGTTTACCAAGGTGTTGATGGATGGAGGGAGCAGTATCAACATCCTGTACTATGAGACCTTCCGTCGCATGGGGTTGACAGACAAGAATCTTAAACCGTCAAACACTGTTTTTCATGGTGTAGTACCAGGTAAATCGGCATATCCTGTTGGCAAGATCACTTTGGAGGTTGTATTTGGAGATGAGCATGATTCCAGGTCTGAAACATTGACCTTTGAAGTGGAGAAAATCCAGAGCCCGTATCATGCACTGTTTGGACGGCCGGCTTATGCAAAGTTCATGGCGAGGCCCTGCTATATTTATTTATAGCTCAAAATGCTGGGTCATAAGGGGACCATCACAGTTCACAGAAGTCGTAAGATCGCTTTGGATTGCGAGGTGGCATATGCTGAGTCAGTTTGTGCTATAGAGGAGCTGAAGTTCTATAAGGACAACATTGATTCGGCAAACATGACCCCTCTAAAGAAGCCCACCACTGAGCATGACCCGACCCTGAAGTTCAAACCGGCTAATGAGACTAAACTTGTTGATTTTTTTCCTGGCGATTCATCCAAACAGTTTAGCATCAGCACCAATCTGGATCTGAAATAGGAAAGCACGCTCATCGAGTTCATCCGTGAGAACTGGGACATTTTTGCATGGAAGCCTTCTGACATGCCAGGTGTACCGAGGGAACTCGCTGAGCACACTCCCAATATTGATCCCAAGTTTAAACCGGTCAAGCAGTTTCTTTGCCGCTTTAACGAGGAAAGACGAAAGGCTATTGGTGAGGAGGTAGCCCAGCTGTTGGCTGCTGGGTTTATCGTCGAAGTGTTTCACCCTGAGTGGTTGGCTAATCCGGTGCTAGTCCTTCAGAAAAACGGCACTTGGCACATGTGTGTGGACTACACAGATTTGAACAAAGCTTGTCCAGCAGATCCTTTTGCTCTCCCGCGCATTGATCAGATCATTGATGCGACCGCGGGTTGTGAGCGTCTGATTTTCTTGGATGCCTATTCAGGTTATCATCAGATCAAAATGGCAGTTAAGGACCAGGAGAAGACAGCCTTCATCACTCCCTTTGGAGCCTTCTGCTATGTTTCTATGCCTTTTGGGCTCAAGAGTGCCCAGGCAACTTATCAGCGCTGTGTGCAGAATTGTCTTCACACTCAGACTGGGCGCAATGTTCATGCCTATGTGGATGACATTGCAGTAAAATCCAGGAAGAAGGAGACATTGATAGATGATCTCAAGGAGACCTTTGACAATCTTCGGGTTTATAAGATGATGCTTAATCCGGACAAGTGTGTCTTCGGTGTTCCGGCAGGCAAGCTCTTAGGCTTTCTGGTATCCAATAGAGGCATCAAAGCTAACCCGGAAAAGATCAAGGCGATTACATCTTTGGCTAAACCGGCCTGTATTAATGATGTTCAGCGTCTGGCAGGTCGAATTGCAGCCCGGAGCCGGTTTATTAGCCGCTTGGGAGAGAAGGTTATCCCTCTATATCAGATGTTGAAGAAAACAGACACTTTTGTCTGGAGTGATGCGGCTGATGCGGCGTTTGAAGACTTGAAGCGGCAATTGGCTGAACCGCCGGTCCTTGCTGCTCCGGTTGACAAGGAGCCCTTGTTATTATACGTGGCTGCTAATGCCCATGCTGTCAGTGTGGCAATTGTGGTTGAGCGCAAGGAGGCTGGGAAGGAATATCCGGTTCAACAGCCGGTTTATTATATCAGCGAAGTGCTTATCGAGTCAAAGCAAAGATATCCGCATTGGTAGAAGCTGGTATATGGGGTTTTTATGGCGAGTCGGAAGCTCAAGCAATACTTTCTAGGACATCCCATCACAGTGGTCAGTTCTGCTCCTTTGGGTGATATAATTCAGAACAGGGAGGCAATTGGACGGGTTGCAAAGTGGGCAATTGAGCTTGGTACACATGGGTTGAAGTATATGCCTCGAACGGCCATCAAATCTCAGGCGCTTGTTAACTTCATCAATGATTGGACCGAGTTACAGGCACCAGAGGACAAACCGGATAACACATACTGGACTATTCACTTTGATGGATCCAAGCAATTGGAGGGCTCGGGGGCTGGGGTTGTCCTTACTTCCCCTCGAGGTGATAAAATTCGTTATGTTCTCCGCTTAATGTTTCCTTGTACTAACAATGCAGCTGAGTACAAACCGTTACTCCATGGTCTCTGTGTGGCCAAGGAAATGAATTTAAGCCGAGTATGATGCTTTGGAGATTCTGATCTGGTGGCCCAGCAAGTTTCAAGCCATTGGATTCTAAGGATCCCCTCATGGCGGCTTATAGACGCGAGGTGGATATTGTGGCGGGTCACTTCAAAGGTTATCAGGTTAAGCATATTGCTCGGTGTAAAAATGAAGCAGCAGATGCTTTAAGCCAGCTTGGATCTCAACGTAAACCGGTACCACCCAATACCTTTTTAGATATCTTGCATAATCCGTCTGTTAAGTTGCCTACAGAGGAGGATTTAGGTGTTCCTGATCTGGAGGCCCAATTGGTCGCCGCTTTACATGTAATTCTGGATTGGACGGTTCTCTATCTGGCGTATATGAGCCGGGGCGAGCTACCAGATGATGAGGTTCTAGCCAGACAGATTATCTGGCGATCCAAGTCCATGGTTATTCACAATGGCGAGTTACACCATTGCAGTGTTTCAGGCATATTCCAGCGTTGTGTCTCTCCTGAGGAAGGCCAAGAGATTCTATGTGAGATCCATGAAGGGGATTGTGGTCACCATGCCGGTTCAAAGTCCCTGGTGCTAAAGCTTTTCGTCATGGATTTTATTGGTTGACAACTCATGCTGATGCGGAGGATCTGGTAAAGCGGTGTGATGCTTGTCAGAAATTTTCACGTCGAGCTCATGTTCCGGCTCAAGAGCTACGAATGATTCCCATCACTTGGCCGTTTTCTACTTGGGGGCTTGATATGGTGGGACCTTTTAAGCGCTCCAAGGATAAGAAGACCCACCTGTTGGTGGCGGTTGACAAGTTCACTAAATGGGTTGAAGCGGAGCCCGTAAGTAAGTGTGATGCAGCTAGGCGGTCCAATTTCTCAAGAAGATTATCTTCCGCTTTGGCTTTCCACACAACATCATCACGGATAATGGCACAAACCTTTCTAAAGGTGAGATGGAGGACTTCTGTCAAAGAGAGCACATCCGTCTTGATATAGCATCGGTGGCTGACCCCCAGTCCAATGGTCAAGCTGAGAGAGCTAATCAAGAAATCTTGAAAGGCATCAAGCCCCGGCTTATGGTTCCTTTGAAGTGGACGCCGGGTTGTTGGGTGGAAGAATTACCATCTGTGTTATGGAGCATAAACACCACCCCAAACCGATCTATGGGTTATACACCTTTCTTCATGGTTTACGGGGCAGAGGCCGTCCTCCCAAGTGATATTCGTCATGAGTCGCCCCGGGTTGCCAATTATGTTGAAGTGGACAATGAGCAAGCACGCCAGGATGAGAAGCGGGACATGGCTTTGGCTCGTTCGGCAGTTTATCAGCAAGACCTGTGGCGTTATCACAGCCACCAGGTTAAAACAAGAACCTTTCAAGAAGGCGACTTAGTGCTCCGGCTCATCCAGGATCAGACTGATATGCACAAGTTATCCCCACCTTGGGAAGGGCCCTTTGTGGTCAGCAAGAATCTGCACAACGGATCATACTACCTCATGAACGTTCGAGACAACTCACGCAGTTCTGAGGAGGAGACCCAGCGCCCATGGAACATAGCTCTCCTTCGGTCTTACTACACTTGAGCCATAGGCTTCTCTTATGTACATATTTTGACAGTGTATATATTATGATCAATATAATAAATCGGCATCCTTGCTATAAGTAGGGCTTCTACTATTTTCCTCCAATATCTTTTGGGTTACATGGGGGCTTCAGCTGACAAAGCGGAGTACTACCTGTTAAACCGGCTATCATGCCACCATACAGCTTGGGAGCTTCACACCCAAGGGGCGAAAGAGAGTCTAGATGCTATGCACAGCTCAAATATAGGCACCCATTGAGCACAGCTCACAAAATTACTTGGGGGCTCTTTGTGCACTGCAACAAAGAGTTTGAAAGGACCCTTGTAATATGCTATCAAGCACGGCTTGGAAGCCTGGTGTATTCACCTAAAACCCCGGGTTAACCTGCCTTCATCAAGTAAGCCACTCCTATCCAGGTAATCCTGGCACGACCCGCCGAACGTTTGACAAGTCAATCTTATACAGACCCTGAACTTGTCAAAGTTAAAATGACGATTGGTTAGTTGGAGGTCCATCTTAAAAGGCTTTGCAAAATGGTTTAACTCAGCAGCGTGGCAGCCCATGAAAAGCCTCGAATTTGGGCCTGGCAGCCCTTGAAAAGCCTAGACTACACGGTTTTTGTTTGCTTTTTGCCAAGTTTTTACTCTTTGCTAAAAATTTATCTTGAACCGGTGTCCATTGACCCGGTGTGGCTTTTCAGTCATCATAATAACCCGGTGTTTGTTAACCCGGCTTGGCTTTCAACTACAAGTTTTCAGACCATACTCATTATTAAACCGGTATTCTTTAACCCGGCTTGGCTTTCAACTACAAGTTGTTCGACCATATTCATTATTAAACCGGTGTTACAATACCCGGTCTGGCTTTGACTACATGTCGCCTGTTTGATCATCTGGTGTTCATCACAACCCAGTATGGTTTATAATATACACCAGCACTGCATGGTGAGAGTTATCGATACTCCAGATTTGGGTTTTCACCCTTACTACAATCAAAGTTGGTAAACCAACTAAGTGATTTAATATCACAGGTATGATTTATTTCATATTCTAATATTTATTCAGCCTTGGTAATCAGCCAGGCATTGTATTGGGCATTATGACCCGTCCGGCGGTAAACCGCCAGGACAATTCTTTTTATGCACACATCAGGATCACATGAAATTATCAAAGTGTATAATCAAGCACAGCAAATATCATGGCGGATCAAACAACGTCATGTATCAGTACCGCAGATCAAAGTATTTTTACTAGCCTATTACAAGGCGCTTCGAGGCCCAAAATAATGATTGTTCTTACATAGAACAAAGTCTGTGACAATAACACAATGGCCGGATTAAGACTCATCGCCAGGTTGACGTGAAGTTGATGGATCCTCAGGCGTCGGTTCAACCTCCTCCTCCCCACCCAGTGGCTGGAAGTCAACGGTGGTCTAGTCAATCCGGGTTAGATCTTGAAAGACAGCCTCTTCACTTATAAGATTAGATGGTTCAATGTCAGGGGCATAAGTGTCCTTACGAATGGGCGGAATAAGGTTCTGCACTTCTTTCATAGTAGTGTCAACTCAATGATTGTTGGCATCATAGAAGGACCGATGCGAAGTCAAGTTCACTTCTTCAGGCAATTGACTTGCTACTGGACGCATCTCCTTGGTCAGGGCTTTGAGGGCTTCATTATCAAATGCTGATCCGTTTTCTTGTTCATCCGGATAGCCCTTGGCAATATCAACCGGATCCAGGTCAGCTATCCATGATTTGGCACGAGTCAGTGCTAACAAAGCACCCACCCTGGCAGTAGATCGCTTCAACTCCTCTATCTGAGCAGGAGTCATTGATAGCCTAGCCAACGTATCCTTGATCATAGTTGGTGCCGGTTTGTTGTATGAAGCTGCACAGATGACTCGTTGGGCACCGGTATACAGTTGCTCAATCAATGTGTAAGCTGCCTTCAACTTCATCCGCATGTCTACGACCAGATGAGGAATGCGATTACCTGCAATGGTTTAAGAATTTAATGTTAAACCGGCAGAGTTGAAGATATTTCAGAACAAGCTATTACAAAGTACTTACCAAAAATTGCAGAAGTCATGGCATTCACTTGCTGTTTCAGCTCAGTCAGCTCTTCCGCCACCGGTTTAAGAGCTGCTTCGGCATCTTCAGCCCCCTTCAACAAAGCAGTCTTCTCAGTTTCCCAGCTGGGACGTTCATTTTTGAAGCCATCCTTCAATTGTTCCATGGCTATCTAAGCGCCCTGTAGCTCCTCTTTGGCTTTAGAGGTCTCTTCTTGCTGGAACTTGATGTTTTCTTGAAGATCAGCGATTTGAGATTCTCTGGTATTTATATCGGTCTGCAAATGTCAGATGATGAAGTTGTTAAAGTCCCAAGCACATAACAAGTTATACACTTGGCACTTGGGGGGTAATGTGGATTGCTTCTTAAAACGGATATTTTAAAGTCCCAGGGCTCAATACAAGTATTAAGCTTGGCACTTGAGGGCTAATGCACAATTGATCAGTTAAAGGTGAAGGCAGTTGATAAGGATAAAATGCTTAATAGAAAGTCTCGGTTTGTCTTCACGAGACAAACCGGCCCTTTGGGGCTACTTACTTGAAGAGTTCTTAAAAGTCCTGGTTTGTCTTCAAGAGACAAACCGGCCCTTGGGGGCTACAATGGAGGTGATATACAGGACAAAGAAAATTTCAAAGTGTTTTGAAGATTACCTCATAGCGTTCCTTCATTAAGTTTACCAAACCGGCCTCATAATCCCGACTTGTGTATAGGCGGTTTAGGAATCCGGAATGGAGCTCCTCGGCGCTAAGGTTAATGAAGCTGGATAAATCAGTCTTCCCTTTCCCCTTGCCCATAGTAGTGAATTCCTCCTTGGCAGTATGTTTTGACAAGGCAACTGGGTTGCCAGGGATAGTGTGACCAGTACCAGTGATAACAACATCATCATCACCGCCTTTTGATGGGGTTGGCGGATTGACAGTATCCCTGGCCAGGCTTGGCACATCTTTATCCTTAGCCGGGCTCGGAGGATCAGCATGTGGACTGGCCGGGTTGACTTCTGGCGGATCAGCATAGGAATCCTGATTTTGGGGTACATGATCATCAATGGCGATATCAGCATCTCTATTAGCGCCTTCTGAAGTTCTGTCCGGTTCAACCTCTTCAGTAGGGACAGTGGTTTTTTCCTTCTTGCTCAGACGGGCTTTGGCGCTGTAATATTAAAAACAAAGAGGTCAGTGGGTAAACCGGCGCAAGAAAACAAAGTTAAAGACAGTATACTTACCCAGGGACGGTCTTGGGGGGAGGCATTTGAGTGGTTGATGAACCACCAGATGAAGAATTGGAAGACACCTGGTAATTCGAATCAGACGGATTAAGTGGGTATTGGAAGCAACCCTTCAAGGGATAAGTTTTTTGGGAGAACAAGAAACCTCTGTACGACGCTTCTGGGTTGGTGTATCCGGTAAACCGGAAGAAGTTACTTGTTGGCCACTGTGCTGGGTTGTGCGACGACCTTCAGCTTGCTGTGTCTTCAAAGAAAATTGCAGATCCAAATGAGCAAGAGGGTGAGAGTATTTTACTTTCTGAACTGCACGACAAAATCTTTGAACCGGCACAAGATCTGAATCAGAGGAAAGAGAGATTACCTATACATGGTCCGCACGACTGGCCTCCGCATCATCCTGGGAATAGTCATTGTCAATAAGGTGTATGAAAAAGGAACCAAGGGAGTCAAGTTCTACCTCTTGATCTAATTCATCAATGTCTTCTGGCGGATCAGAGGACTCGGCGGTTTTCTTCTTGGCTGCTTTCTTCGTGACTTTGCTTTTTGCACGAGCAGCCCTCACCGGTTTGTCTGAAGCTTTCATCTTCCAGAAAGAATCTTTGGCCTCTAAAATCAAACAAAGGATTATCAGAACAATGTTAAAGTGGAGACGGATCAATAAAAATACAAAAGGTAAACTTCTTACTGCTGGCGGTTGTTGGAGGTGTAAAAAGGAGCCAATCCGGTCTTGCTGCATTGAGCGTTCGGTTCATCCAACATCTTCTTCACGGCTTTATTGACTTCCTCATCAGTCATTTCAATCTCATGAAACCGTTGAGGGTCTTTGATGTTTCCGGTATACTCATGCATCAAACTGGAGTGGCGGCTTAAGGGAAGGATACCCCATGAAACCCAGCATCGAACAAGGTCAATGCTGGTCAAGCCATTTGCTAGAAAGGCCCGGAGCTTAGCGAGTTGAGGTGCATAAGCTTGTCATTCTTTGGCTGTAAGCCATGGTGGCACTGGATGGCCATTGCTGAGCCGGTGAGCACGGTAACCCGGCAGAGGGTTTTCGTCAATAGATGCGGTGTTCTGACAGTAGAACCAGGTTTGATTCCAGTCCTTTGGATGGATGTGGTGTTTGGCATGAGGGAAATCAACTTCCTTCCTCTTCTAAATTGATACGCCGCCAAGTTCAGTGTTGGGGCCGTCAGAAAATTCGGTTCGATGGTTTAAGTGGAAAAGGTCTCGGAAGAGCTCAACCGTTGGTTCTTCTTGAAGGTAAACTTCGCAGAACACTTGAAAGTTGCATATATTGGACACAGAATTTGTTCCAATGTCTTGAGGATGGAGTTGGAAACTAGCAAGCACATCCCGGAAAAACTTTGAACCAGGGGGGCTAAAACCCCGGTCTAAATGCTGCATCAACACAATCACTTCTCCATCTTGAGGTACTGGAGGGCACTCAGGGCCAGGAACTCGCAGATGAAGGACATCTTTCTTGGCCAAAGCGCCAGTTAAAACATATCCATTCAGCTATGTTTCTGTGATCCGGGAAGGAACCCAGTTGCAAGCGGCGAATTGCTTGGTCATTTTGAAAGACTGAAAAAGTACGAAGGCCGGTTTACAACTCAATGTTGATGTGCACAAACCGGTGTTAAACCGGGGAATTTAATCAAGGTATATAAACATGTTAAACCGGCTATTGCTACTCAAGTCAGGGTGGCAGTTTAAGTGAGGGCTAATGGTACCAGGCGGATTATAATTTTCTACAAGTTAAACCGCCTATGGGGGAAGCAGCAGAGCTGAAATTCACAAAGTGTTGCAGAAACAAGTTTCACAAAATGATGATATAATTTTGGATCTACCGTGGTTTAGTAAAGAAATTTTTCTGAGTCCTACAATGGCGTTAAGCAGAACAGAGAAGGTCTAGAGGGGATTTATCCAGGAACAGCAAGATGTTGTACAATGACAGACTAAAGCTACAGATCTACCGCAGAAAGAAACTATCAGATCTAGCTAAGGTGCGGTAAGAGGCCAAGAGGAAAAGTGGAGGATCACTGATGAATGTCGACGAACACAGATGAACATGAAGCCCTAATGGATCTAGGGTTAAGGAAAGGACTACTTACCAGGGCCACACAGCAGCGGAGGAGGAGCTCAAGATCTCTGGTACGAACAGGGTGATGCAGCGGCCTAGTCGGTGCAGAGTTGAAGTTCGACGGTGGCGGCGGTGCTTGAGCTCTTCGGGTCGCGAGAAGGAAGACGAGGCGAAGAGGCAAGGGGAGAAAATGGAAGGACCCCCCAGTCTTATTTATAAAGGGGCAAGAAGATAAGCGACAGGCGCGAGAATCAAGGAGCCTGAAGCGGCAAGGGGCGCAGCTGTCGCCTTGATTTTCGGGAATTAATTAAATGAAGGGAATCTTTTTATATAGAGATGATGTCATGATGATTCACTACAATATTCGGAAGATGACGTCATGGCGGTTTAACAAAGTTTACAGGAGAAGACATCATGGCGGTTTACAAAAAGTGTAAGAAGATGTTCATGGAATTTTTCTAAGTATTGAAGATTGACATGAACTGGTTCAAGTCAACCTAGGGCCTAATGTTGGGGATACAACTACTGAGTGTAAACCGCCCAAGAGGGGCCGGTTCACCCTCAACTACATTGAAGCCCATGAAGACCAGGAAGATGGCGCTTTACTAGTGAAGCTTAGAGGCATGAATCCCAAAGGCGGATTAGGGCCCATAGTTGTAAACCGCCATAGTTGTATAACTTGTATTGTAAGTTAGGAAGGCAGAGACCGAGCCGGACACTTGTATGAGCCGGCGTCGGAACTCTGTAAACCGGCTGGGCGTCGACCTGTGTATATAAAGGGACGACCCGGCGGCGGCTCAGGGGACAAGAAACAACAACTCGAAAGCCAGGAAAAGCGTGTTTGCTCCCTGGTAATCGAACCCCCAATAATTCCATCACAACTAGACGTAGGCTTTCACCTTCATCGTAAGGGGCCGAACTAGTATAAACTCTCGTGTCGTTTGTCCGGCTTAACCCCTTCAAGCTAACCCATTGCGATGGCTCCACGACTAAGTCCTTCCATGAGGACATCTGACGTGATATTTCCACGACAAGTCCCGTAGCCCATCGCATCCGGGTCCAGTGAATCCTCCGAAGATAAGAACCGCTCGAGGTTGGACCGAGCCGGACTGCAAATACATGGTTCAACACGTCAAAACAATGAAGTAGAAAGGATCGGATATATGAATGTGTCCGGAGACTTACGATTTGTCCAGGGGCTTGTCCCTGAGGCGCCACTCCGAGCTGTTGCCGGTGGCCGCGATGGAGCTGTCCGGAAGGGAAGCTTTCCACTTCTTGGACGCCTCGGCCTCCAGACGCGTGGAGGCCACCCTCTTCTTCCCCCCCCCCCCTCAGGGGGGCATGACTTTCTTATTCTTCCTCCTCTTCCTCGTCATCCTCAGCGACGGAGGAGGGAGTCTTGGAGTCTTCGGCTATTGCGTCCAAAGTGCCCTTGCAAGGGAGACCACCTCTGGTCCCCTTGGCCTTCTTCTCCGGCGCCTGATAAGGCGCTAGAACCAACATCTTCATCAGAAGTGGGATTTCTAGGTCCTCTCGCAGCGGAGTTGGACAGTTAATCCACTCCGCCGTCTCTGTCCAGGTCTGAAAGAATCAATAGGGAGGCTTAGACGCCTTCCTCGAGTATGCAAGTAAAGGGTACACCTTGAAAACATGAAAAAAGTTACCGGGCTAGCAGGATGGGTTAAGTCGTGCCCGCGATCCTCGGTCGTGGGCAGCGGCACCTCGTTGGCCCTGAAGAGCACCTTCCAGATGTCTTCGTGTGTAGTGCCAAAGAGCTCCAGCAGGGTCTTGTGCTTGGCCGGATCGAACTCACATAGATGGCAAGTCCGGCATTGGCACGAAAGGATCCGGCGAACAAGCATCACCTGGATCACATTGACGAGCTTGATTTTCTTGTTTATCATGTTCTGAATGCGTGTCTGGAGCGCTGTCAACTCGTCCGGAGAATACCAGGTCTAGCGTTTCTCTTGCCAGGAGGTGAGCCGCATCGGGACTCCGGACCGGAATGCGAGAGTCGCGGCCTAGGCGGTGCCGTGCGGCTCTGTGATGTAGAACCACTTTGATTGCCAACCTTCAATGGTCTCCACGAAGGAGCCTTCAGGCCATGTGACATTGGGCATCTTGCCCACCATGGCGCCTCCGCACTCTGCTTGTTGACCACTCACCACTTTTGGCTTCACATTGAAGGTTTTCGGCCATAGCCCGAAGTGAGGTGGGATGCAGAGGAAGAACTCACGCACGACAATAAATGCCGAGATGTTGATGATGGAGTTGGGCGCCAGGTCGTGGAAGTCCAGCCCATAGTAGAACATAAGTCCACGGACGAATGGGTGGAGAGGGAATCCCAGCCCGCGGATGAAGTGAGCGACGAACACCACCCTCTCACAGGGCTCGGGGTGGGTACGGTCTGTCCCTCGGCTAGAAGCCGATGGGCGATCTCCTTGGCCAAGTACCCGGCCTCCCGGAGCTTTGTAATGTCCTTCTCCTTGATGGAGGAGGCCATCCACTTGCCCTGCGCTTCGTATACAGACATGGCTGGAGTGCTTTATGGGGGGGAGAAGATGAGAACTTGGGCGCTGGAGCTCGAGAATGGGATGGGAAGAAAGAGAGAGAAGGCATGGGTGAAAAAGAGTGGATCCTTGTCCCTTTATAAAGGCAGTGAATATCATGCGCCTCCCCACTCACCTTAAAACTCGCCTATTCCCCAAGGGTCGTGCAGATGGCACGGTTGGGTTACCCAAGCCCGTATTGATGAAAAAACATAATAAGGAGACACAATCTCTGCTTTGACAAGACGTGCCAATAAAACCGCACCATGGAATATGGAGCGGCAGGCTAAAACGGTTCGAATAATGACCGGGCGGTGACGTGATGTCACGCTACAAAAAGTTGTCAGCGGATTGGACTCGTGAAATATTATACTCTCTACGGTTATGTGTGGTATTTGTTTTGCAGAGCCAGACACGTTTTCTGTGTTCGAAGACTATTATGGAGTATTCGAAGAAGGAACCCGCCTTGCAATGCCGAACACAATCTGCGCGCCGGACTCATCGTCATTGAAGCCTAGTTCAGGGGCTACTGAGGGAGTCCTGGATTAAGGGGTCCTCGGACGGCCAGACTATTAACATGGGCTGGACTGTTGGGCTATGAAGATACAAGATAGAAGACTTCTTCCCATGTCCGGATGGGACTCTCCTTTGCGTGGATGGCAAGCTTCGTGATTCGGATATGTAGATTCCTTTCTCTATAACTGACTTTGTGTAACCCTAGTCCCGTCGGAGATCTTCTTCTGACATCGGACTCCTCGGCCACTTGCACTTCGAAGAAATGTGACCCTCCAGACCACACCGGATGCACAGCGGTGGAAAGTTGCAATCTTCCCGGCGGTGACCCTCCCTGAAGCATGTGAAGCAAAGGCCAAACAAATCCACCGGGATCTCTCTCCTCTCCTCGCACGACGCCGGCGAGCGCGGCCGGGCTCCTCTCGCCGCCACCTACTTACGAAGTGCTTTTCTTTTGCGCCAAAGAGCCTTGCGGGACGGCCTCGGCTTGCGCCATGGCGCGGAAGAGCCCGTAGCAGGGCCATCGATTGCTCTAGCTGGCGCACCTCCCGCACCGATGGACGTGCCCGTAGAAGCAGACGAGCCTGACAACACTAGGCCGGAAACGATGGGCTGCAGCCTCGACAACACCGAAGCAGGGCTGGTGTCGGTGTCAACACCGGCGGATCTCGGGTAGGGGGTCCCGAACTGTGCGTCTAGGCGGATGGTAACATGAGACAAGGGATACGATGTTTTACCCAGGTTCGGGCCCTCTTGATGGAGGTAAAACCCTATGTCCTGCTTGATTGATATTGATGATGTGGGTTACAAGAGTAGATCTACCACGAGATCAAGGAGGCTAAACCCTAGAAGCTAGCCTATGTTATGATTCTTGTTCGTCCTACGGACTAAAGCCATCCGGTTTATATAGACACCGGAGAGGGCTAGGGTTACATAGAGTCAGTTACAATGGTAGGAGATCTACATATTCGTATCGCCAAGCTTGCCTTCCACGCTAAGGAAAGTCCCATCCGGACACGGGAAGAAGTCTTCAATCTGGTATCTTCATAGTCTTGGAGTCCGGCCGATGATGATAGTTCGGCTATCCGGACACCCCCTAGTCCAGGACTCCCTCAGTAGCCCCCGAACTAGGCTTCAATGATGACGAGTCCGGCGTGTATGTTGTCTTCGGCGTTTGCAAAGTGGGTTCTCCTCCATGTTCCATGTGTTAGCCGAATAGTGTCCGGTTTCTTCATAAATGTTGCGCTCCTTGGCTTCCACATCCAATAATGGCCCTCTTCCACGTGTTGTATGAATGCGAAAAGCCAGGGTATTTTTACATTTTACCCCCCTAGCTGCGTGAATAAGCCGCCTATATGAGAGGCGTGGATCCAGATCCGAATCACACCATCCTCCATCTGCAAGTATTCATTGAAGCGCATCTGACAAGAATCCATTCCAACATGGATAGTCGACGCGGCTCCTCTTCTCGCGCTCCCAGTCCTCAGCCAGGAGATTGGAGCAGGTGCTCAGTCCCGCATAGCGAGTTAGTGACGCTCCAAGCAGAGGGATACCTTCCTCCAGCCGTTATGGTTCTGGTTCGAGCCGGACTGGCCACCTACAAGGGTGGGAAGCAGGCGGAGAGCGTCCCCAATCCCTCCAAAGGAGAGCGGGTATGCTTCGTCCCCTACTTAATAAGGGGACTCGGATTTCCCATACATCCATTTCTCCGGGGGCTCCTGGAGTTATACGGACTCCAACTTCACCACCTCACACCTGCCTCCATTTTGCACATCGCGGGCTTTGTAGCTGTTTGCGAGCTGTTCTTGGGCATCGAGCCCCATTTTGCGTTGTGGAAGAGACTGTTTTGCCTCGTACCCTGTTCTCACGAGGGGTCGATATATCAAGTGGGCGGAGCCGAAATATGGCGCATCGCCGGGACCGGATATCTATCCGGAACCCCGAAGAAGGCGTCCGAAGACTGGCCTTCGGAATGGTTCTATATGGAAGACGCCCTGCTGCCGGATCTAGTTCGGATCGGCCTCCCGGAGTTTAGCAACGCTCCTCTGAAGAAACGCCTGAGTTGGCGCCCGCGGAGCCCTCAACGGGAAGATGATAGGAGCGTCCACTATCTGATGGGCCGGATACGGTTACTGGCCCATTCCGGATAAACCATGATTGGAGTCATGGCCACATGCATTATGCGAGGGGTGCAGCCGCTCCAATATAGGGTCCACCCCATGTGGGATTTCAACGGGGAGAATGACGCCACCCGTCATGGCCGCAAGGGGCCAGGATCGGCCGCCGATCTGGTGAAGATCCTGTCCGGCTTGTACAAGGGGGGTGAGGGAGTCCCGGATTAGGGGGTGTCCGGATAGCCGGACTACCATCATCGGTCGAACTATCATCGCCAGACTATCATCATCGACCGAACTCCAAGACTATGAAGATACAATATTGAAGACTTCGTCCCGTGTCCGTATGGGACTTTCCTTGGCGTGGAAGGCAAGCTTAGCGATACGGATACGTAGATCTCCTACCATTGTAACCGACTCTATGTAACCCTAGCCCTCTCCGGTGTCTATATAAACCGGATAGCTCTAGTCTGTAGGACAACAACAACCATTACAATCATACCATAGGCTAGCTTCTAGGGTTTAGCCTCCTTGATCTCGTGGTAGATCCACTCTTGTAAACATCCACAATATCAATATCAATCAAGCAGGACGTAGGGTTTTACCTCCATCAAGAGGGCCCGAACCTGGGTAAAACAACGTGTCCCTTGTCTCCTGCTACCATCCGCCTAGACGCACAGTTCGGGACCCCCTACCCGAGATCCGCCGGTTTTGACACCGACATTGGTGCTTTCATTGAGAGTTCCTCTGTGCCGTCACCGATAGGAAGGATGCCTCTTCCCGTCTTCAAGGACGGCATCTTCGCCGATGGAGCCTTGGCCGCCGGCCAAACTATCCGTCTAGGAGGTTTTCTTATGACCGCCTGTCCGGCCACCGCTTCAACGATGACCTCTCGTGTCATCAAGAGCAATCTTCACGTCAACTCGGAATTCGCCGAGCAGTTAGATCCAGCAGAGCTCTCGTCAGTAAACGAACTCTTGGATCGGATCACCGCCCTGGGAGTCGCTACAGACATCAATCGGATCGGGCTTAAAACCGATCTGAGAGAGATTAACTCTCCCCAGGTTACCCACCACGTCACGGTGGTGGAGGAACATCGCGACGATCCTTCTCCCATATTGAAAACTAGTCGTGTCCGGGCTACCGAACCCTCCATGCCGGATTCCCGCGGAGGAGCGGATTCCGATCAAGCACTGAACATAAAGTCAGGCATCGGACCGGACTCGTTGGACAATGTTCCACTTTCCAAGCTTCCAAATTCAGAAACTTCTCGGCCCTTGAGCCTCGAGATGGGCAGGGTCCCAGACTCAATTAGGCCCGCTCGTCCAGATATATGCGATTTATCTCTAATCCGGCAAGAGCCAGCCGAAACAGTACATCATTAATGGGCCAGATTCCTCCTGGTCATGGACCGGATAAAGGACTGCCGAGAGGAAAACGCAATCTCGATCTTTTGCAACAAATTGCACGGACAGGGGAATCTTGAACGCCGTCAGCCATCGTGAAATCACACGTTTCGCCGACTTGGCATCCATAGTGCGAAAGTACGGTGCCATAGAAAGTTTCCGGAAAACCGAAGATAGGTTTTGGGATAATCCGGCCCCGAACATAGCCCCAGTCGGCAACAAAAGGGTGCATTACACTCAGGCACCAAGTACAAGAACCAAAAAACAGAAGCCCCTTAAAGGGAACGGAATCGTACTGGAGGGATGGCTCAGCAAACCCTGTACAATTCACAGTACCAAGGGCGCCACCCCAACACATAGCCTTCGTGCATGTTGGATATTACGGCAGGTGGCCAAAAGTGGCGAGGAGCTTCTACCCCGCGAAACCACACCAACAATACCGGTACGGTATCAACAGTCTTCCAGACTTTCGCATCAAACAATATGCGGAAACGAACAATCCACAGCCTTGCCGAAGTCTACCAAGTATCAACAACAAATCCTTGGAGCGACGCGGCCATCACCTTCAACGCCAGCGACGAACCTAAATTCCGAACAGCCCGAGCACCAGCCGCATTGGTCCTCAGTCCAATAGTGGACGGCTTTCGACTTACCAAGGTACTCATGGATGGCGGCAGCGGATTGAACCTCATTTACGAGGAAACTCTTCAAAAAATGGAAATAGACTGGAGCCGCATTGAGCGAAGCAGCACAACCGGAGTCCTTCAAAGGTGTATCTCCGAAGAGGAAGGGCGAGACCTTCTGGCTGAAATTCACGCCGGACTAGGCGGACACCACGCCGCAGCCCGGGCCCTTGTAGGAAAGGCATTCCGTACAGGATTTTATTGGCCGACGGCCCGGGCAGATGCTCAGGACTTAGTCCAAAGATGCGTCGGTTGTCAGCTCTTTGCTAATCAGACCCACATGCCACCCACCGCCCTCAAAACTATACCCATTACCTGGCCGTTCGCGGTCTGGGGGCTTGACATGGTTGGACCACTTAAAGGGGGGACCCACAAGCAAAGGTACCTATTGGTCATGGTGGATAAATTCACCAAATGGATAGAGGCCAAGCAAGTTAAAACGGCAGAGTCCAGACCAGTGATAGACTTTATATCCGGGGTAGTACACCATTATGGTGTCCCCCACAGCATCATCACCGATAATGGCACGAACTTCACGGCCCATGAGGTTAAATCATGGTGCAAAAATATGGGCATCAAGCTCGATTACGCTTCAGTCTATCATCCTCAAACCAACGGTCAAGTGGAACGAGCAAATGGTCTAATAATGAGCGGCATCAAACCCAGACTAGTGCGGCCCCTTACGAAATCTGACACGCACTGGGTAGAGGAGCTCGACTCCGTACTCTGGGGGCTACGGACAACGCCTAACCGTACTACCAGATTCACACCATTTTTTATGGTATACGGCGCAGAAGCAGTTTTGCCCTGCAACATCATTCATGACTCACCTCGAGTGCGCATGTACGAAGAAAGAGAGGCCGAGTTGGATCAGCAGGACAGCTTGGACGCATTGGAGGAAGAACGCGACGTCACCAAGGCTCGTTCCGCATTCTATCAGCAGCAGGCTCGAAGATACCAAAGCAGAGAAGTACGGGCCAAGACTTACAACGTTGGCGAACTAGTTCTACGCCTGCCGTACAAGAAAAAGGACAAGCTCAAGCCCAAATGGGAAGGCCCCTTCATCATCGATAAAGTCTTCACCGGCGGAGCGTACCGTCTACGAAATGCGTCGGATAACCGACTCGAGCCGAACCCATGGAACGCAGCCCGCCTCCGAAGATTATATCCTAGCGCCGGACTAAGAGTTCGTCCCTTTCCCCCCGTCCAAATTTTTTTTACTTCGGCTGCCTTTTGTTTATCTTTTTCTTCTCAACCCTATTCATCAAAGACTTAAAAGGCCTACTTGCGCATCGATCGCGCGCAATTGATGTGCTATCCGCACTCATTATACCTGGGGGCTTCTTTACCAGAAGCTTAATTATAAGGGCTTCATGCCCAGCACATGTGTCAAGCCTCCACATGTACCTTTTATTCACCATTATATACATCGATATGATTTAAGTTTTGGCCAAGCTGGGTTGCCTGGCTCCTGTGCTTACCCCTACGTTCCCGATTGTTCGACTAGGAGGTAAAGGGAGCACCTCTGCGATTGTTACTGCCGGGTCAGCCGGATGTGTACCTCAGACTGGGTGAAGCCAAAAGCTAGCGTTCTTAAGGGAATATTCGGTCGGTGACTTAAAAGATGATTTTTTATCCACTTATTTATCTGCCCCCAGATGTTTTTCTGCTTTTTTCGCAGTCCGGACATGCACTTTAGGGCATGCCACCCCCAGAGGAAAGGAACCCTTAACGGAACTATTCTCCCTGGAAGATGTTTCTTACTACCCATGTAATATAACATAACTAGTTGGGCACTTGTCTGATAAAGCACTAATGACCCCAACGCCTGGTCTCCATGCATACCCCGGTTGTTTCATAACCGAGAAGGTATTCGGACACACTCCGGACTCTAGGGTCCCGAGGTCGAAGCGAAAAGGTCGGCAAAGACAAACGATCTACAATCCGGCTAGAAGGCATTTTATATGTCATTTTATAATACATTGTCAAATCGACTGATTGTATTCTTCCTCAATCCTGTCTAACAGGTTGTCTAATTTACAGTCCTGTTGGGAAAATTTAGCGGCCAACTCTACTTGGCCGTATACTAAACTCACAGGGATCTCCTTCTCATCGGGCCCCCACAGGTCCGACTTCGGCCATGTGGTTGGGATCCGCCTTCTTGTACCGCGTCTTTACCATGGCCCATGCCTCCCTGGCACCTTAGCGGCAGGCCGAAATCTTCCATAAATGGAAGCGCTGTCGCACTCCCTGAAGCTTCTCTGCAAGCTCCCCAAGACCCTCGGGTAAGGAGAAGGCTGGCCATAAAGCCTGGATGACGCTGCTCATTGCCTGCCGAACTCGTTCGATCAGTTGCAACAATTCGGGAAGTTGATCACCCGTTGATACGGGCATCTCCTCCGCAGGGCGACCTGTGAGCATACCTGCAGACATATTCTGTCAAATTGACTTCCTCGCCGAACTCTTCTTTTCAAAGGAGTTCGCTCAAGAACTTACTATAGATGCCGCGACGAAGCCGCTGATTCTCCTTAACGGAGCCCGATAGCTCGGCCCGAATGCCTTTCAGCTCTTCTCCAAGCTGGGCATGGGCATCCTGGAGCTTGTTCCTTTCATGCTGCACCTTATGCAGCACCCTCTCGCTGGCCTTTAGTTGGCGCAGAAGTTCTTGCCTGTCCGGATCTTGTCCGGCAGCACCTGCAACGTCATTTTTCAGACTTGCGCAAAGGCCAAATGCTACTTATCTTTCTAAAATAATGCGTTACCAGGAGAGGTCCCTGTGTTTCCTCATGCGCCAGAGAGTGCGGCCTCAAGTTGGGCCTTGCACTCTTGCAGCTCCTGAGACAGTTGGGTATTCTTCTCGGTAAGATCCTACGTTTCATATGATCCTTAAATCAGTTAATATAACTACTTTAAGTCTCGGGGGCTACTGGCATATACAACTATTAAATTCTCTTACCCGTATGTCTTTTACATACTGCTCCGTGGCTCTGGTAAAACCATCTTGAGCAGCACGAAGGTGCGCGTCCCCCGCGTTAAAGGCATTCAACGCCTCGGGGGAGAAGCACGTGTCACGAAATACTGTCCGGCGGCGCCTGTGATTCATGGCACTCTCCATCTTAGACTTGATGGCGGACAGTCTGTCGGCATCCTCCGTCGGAGGAACGTCCGGCTCGCGCCTTGCGCTCGCCTCCCCCTCCAGACAAGGTGCTGGAGCCTGGCTGGTAGAGGTTGGATTGGCAACCTCCACGCCCGCAGTCCGGCGGGCGCTTTTTTCCCTACAAAAGTCATGAGCACTCAAACGCTTCCTAGGAACATTGCTCTAAATAATGAATTGTGACCTACACCTTTGCGGCGACGTTTTAGTCTGCGCCGCGCTCCTCTTCCGCCTACTGGTCCAGACTGGCCTTTGTTGGTCAGCCACCGCGGGCTCGGCTTCTCACCCTAGGGCGCCTCCTGCACAGCGCCATCATATACGGTGGTTAGAAATAAGCAAGGAAGGAATGACAGTGTTAGGACTTCGGTCGCAATCACCTGGGAAGCCGAATATAGTCTGGGATAGTCGGCCGTGATGGCGACTAAAGCATTGTCCATGCTGAGCTGGTGGAACACCCCGTCGATTAGCTCCACCTTTATGTCCGGATCCTCTTCGGAGGCCGGATCCCGGGATCTCTCTGGATCCTCGGGTTGCAGAGCTGGACTTAGCATGTCCTCCACGATCCGGCGCAGTTCCTGCGTTGAAAGAAGAACACAATATAAGAAACTTAAGTTTCAAAAAGCATGGGTCGGGCACGCAAAGTGTTCGCTTACCCAAGGCCGGGGATTATCCATGGAGAACCCATTTAATGGGTTCGTCCGAAGGAAATCCTCCTTCTCCCCCTTATACAGGTCGGACAGGATCGTCACCAGGTCTTCGACCGAATCCGGCCCTTTGCGGCCATGACGGGTGGCATCGTCCTCCCTGTTGAAATCCCACATGGGGTGGCCCCTGTATTGTAGTGGCTGCACCCCCCGCATAATGCATGTTGCCATGACTCCAATCATGGTCAACCCGGAATGGGCCAGTAAGCCCATCAAATAATGGACGCTCTTGTCTTCCTCCAGTTGGGGGCTCCGCGGACGCCAACTAAGGTGTTTCTTCAGAGGAGCATTGCTGAACTCCGGGAGGCCGATCTGAACAGGGTCCGGCAGCGGAACGTCTTCTATATAAAACCATCCCGAAGGCCAGTCTTCGGATGCCTTCTTAGGGGTTCCGGATGGATATCCGGTCCCGGCAATGCGCCATATTTCGGCGCCGCCTACTTGATATATGGACCCCTCGTGAGAGTGGGGTACAAGGCAGACCAACCTCTTCCACAATGCGAAATGGGGCTCGACGCCCAGGAATAGCTCGCAAAGAGCTACGTAACCCGCAATATGCAGGATTGAGGCGGGCGTGAGGTGATGAAGCTGGAGTCCGTAGAACTCCAGGAGCCCGCGGAGGAATGGATGTACAGGAAATCCGAGCCCCTTATCATATAGGGGACGAAGCATACCCGCTCTCCTTTGTTGGGACTTGGGGTAACCTCCGCTTGCTTCCCACCTTTGTAGGTGGCCAGCCCGGCTGGAACTGGAACCATAAAGGCCGGAGGGAGATATCCCCCCGCTTGGAGCTTCACCAGCTCGTTGTGCGGAACAGAGCATCTCCTCCAATCTCCTGGCAAAGGGCTGGGAGCGCGAGAAGAGGAGCCGCGTTGACGGTCCATGATGGAATGGATTCTTGGTCGAAAGCACTCCGATGAGTATTTGCGGGAGGAAGATGGTGATTTGGATCTGGATTCTTGCCTCCCTTATAGGCAGATTATTCGCACAACTAGGGTGTAAAACATAAAAGACACCCTGGCTTTTCACATTCGCGCGGCGTGTGGAAGAAGGCCATTATTGGGCGTGGAAGCCAAGACGTGCAACATTGATGAGGAAGCCGGACACTGTTCGGCAGGTACGTAGAACTTGAAGGAGAACCCTCCTTGCAATGCCGAAGACTACACACATGCTAGACTTATCGTCATTGAAGCCTGGTTCGGGGGCTACTGAGGGAGTCCCGGATTAGGGGGTGTCTGGATAGCCGGACTACCATCATCAGCCGAACTATCATCGGCCGGACTATCATCATCGACCGGACTCCAAGACTATGAAGATACAAGATTGAAGACTTTGTCCCGTGTCCGGATGGGACTTTCCTTGGCGTGGAAGGCAAGCTTGGCGATACGGATACGTAAATCTCCTACCATTGTAACCGACTCTATGTAACCCTAGCCCTCTCCGGTGTCTATATAAACCGGATGGCTCTAGTCTGTAGGACAACAACAACCATTACAATCATACCATAGGCTAGCTTCTAGGGTTTAGCCTCCTTGATCTCGTGGTAGATCCACTCTTGTAAACATCCACAATATCAATGTCAATCAAGCAGGACGTAGGGTTTTACCTCCATCAAGAGGACCCGAACCTGGGTAAAACATCGTGTCCCTTGTCTCCTGCTACCATCCGCCTAGACGCACAGTTCGGGACCCCCTACCCGAGATCCGCTGGTTTTGACACCGACAGGGGGGAAGGAGGACTTCCTCCGCACGAGTCCATTGAATGGATTCTCCATGAATAACCCTCGGAGCTGGGTAAGCGGACGTTTATATATCTGATCCGTGCTTTCAAAGATAAGTGTCTTACTTTATGATTTCGACGCAGGAACTGCGCTGGGATGTGGAGGGCATAGAAAGCCCGACTCCACAACCCGAGGATCCGGGAAGATCCCTTGATCCAGCCGCCGGAGAGGATCTGGACATAATGGTGGAACTGATTGACGGGGTGTTCCACCAGCTCAGCATAGACAATGCTCTAGTCGCCATTACGGCTGACTACCCCAGTTTATCCCCGGCTTCCCAGGTGAGTACGACCGAAGTCCTGACACCGTTACCTTTTTAATGCTTATTTCTGACCACCGTGTACCAACGGTGCTTCGCAGGAGGTGCCTTTATGGCGGGAAGCCGAGCCCGTGGCGACCGACCAACCAAGGTCAATGCGGCCCAGTAGGCGGAAGAGGAGTGCGGTGCGAATCGAAACGTCGCCGCAAAGGTATGGCGCACCAGTGTCCTTTAAGGGAAAGACTCCTGAGAGGTATATTAATGCTCGTGATTCTTCTAGGAGAAAGAGCGCTCGCCGGACTGAGTCCGGAGAGGTTGCCAACCAAGCCTCCGCCAGCCAAGCTCCAACGCCTGGTCCGGAGAGGGAGGCGAGCGCAAGGCGCGAGCCGGATGCTCCTCCAACGGAGGATGCCGACAGGTTGTCCGCCACCAGGTCTGAGGTGGAGAGCGCCATGAATCACAGGCGCCGTCGGACAGTTCTTCGTGACGCGTGTTTCTCCCCAGAGGCGTTGAATGCCTTTAATGCGGGAGATGCGCACCTCCGTGCTGCTCAAGATGGTTTAACCAGAGCCACAGAGCAGTATGTAAAAGACATACGGGTGAGGAATTTTAATAGTTATATATGCCAGTAGCCCCCGAGACTTAAAATAGTTAAACTAGCTGATTTAAGGATCATTTGTTATGCAAGATCTAACAGAGAAGAATACCCACCTGTCCCAGGAGCTTCAAGAATGCAAGGCCCAACTTGAGGCTGCACTAGCCGCTGCCGGGGGAGCCACAGAGACCCCCTCTGGTAATTCATATTTAGAAAAGAGAAATAGTTTATGAAGTGCGGCGTGTGTATAGTCTGACAATAATATTGCAGAGGGTGCCGGACTAGATCCGGACAAGCAACATCTGTTGCGCCAGCTGAAGGCCGGCGAGAAGGTGCTTATGAGGGTGCAGCAGGAGAGGAACAAACTCCAAGATGACAACACCCAGCTGGGCGAAGAACTAAAAGATCTTCGGGTCCAGCTGTCTAACTCCGTAAAGGAGAATCGGCGGCTTCGTCGTGGCATTTATAGTAAGTGCTTGAGCAAACTCTTTTGAAAAGAAGAGTTCGGCGAGGAAGTCGATTGACAGAAATGTGTCTGTAGGTGTGCTCACGGGTCGTCCGGTGGAGGAGATGCCTGGTTCCACGGGAGACCCTCTTCCCGAGCTGCTGCAACTGCACGAACGTGTTCGGCAGGCGATGAGCGGCGTCGATCAGGCCTTATGGCCTTCCATCTCCCTACCCGAGGGTCTTGGAGGCTTGCTGAGAAGCTTCAGGGAGTACGGTAGCGTCTCCGTCCATGGAAGATATCAGCCTATCATCAAGGCGCCAGGGAGGCCTGGGCCATGGTGAAGACGCGGTACCCGAAGGTTGATCCAAACCACATGGCCGAGGTCGGACCTGCGGGGCCCGATGGGAAGGAGATCCCTGTGAGCCTGATGTACGGCCAAGTAGAGTTGGCCGCGAAATATTCCCAACAGGACTGTAAATTAGACAGCCTATTAGATGGGATTGAAGAGGAGTACAATCAGTCAGTTTGACGATGTAATTTAAAATGACATGCAAAATGCCTTCTAGCCGGATTGTAGATCGTTTCTCTTTGCAGACCTTTTTGCTTCAACCTCGAGACCCAACAGTCCGGAGTGTGTCCGAATACCCTTATGGTTATAAAAAACCGGGGCATGCATGGAGACAAGGCGTAGGGGTCATAAGTGCTTTATCAGACAAGTGCCCAACTAGCTATGTTATATTACATGGTTAGTAAGAAACATCTTCTAGGGAGAATAGTTCCGTTAGGGGTTCCTTTCCTTGGGAGGCATGCCCTAAAGTGCATGACCGGACTGCGAAAAGAGCAGAAAAAGCATCTAGGGGCAGATAAATAAATAAGTAATAAATCATCTTTTAGGTTACCGACCGAATATTCCCTTAAGAACGCCAGCCTTCGGCTTCACCCAGTCTGAGGTACACATCCGGCTGACCCGGCAGTAACAATCGCAGAGGTGCTCCCTTTACCTCCTAGCCGAATAAACGGGAATGTAGGGGTAAGCACAGGAGCCAGGCAACCCGGCTTGCCCAAAACTTAAGTCATATCGATGCATATAATGGTGAGTAAAAGCTACATGCGGAAGTATGACACATGTGTTGGGCATGAAGCCCATATAAATAAGCTTCTGTTAAAGAAGCCCCCAGGTATAACGAGTGCGAGTAGCACATCGAGTGAGTGCGAACAAAGCACAGATCAGCCCTCAAGAGGCTTGTACTGAAAGAGGGAGGAAAAAGGAGGGAAAACAAAGACAGCGAAAAAATATGAAAGGAGGACGGAGGAAGGAGACAAACTCTGAGTTCGGCGCTAGGCGTAGAATCTTCGGAGACGGGCTGCATTCCATGGGTTTGGCTCGAGTCGGGTGTTAGATGCGTTGCGTAGATGGTATGCACCGCCGGTAAGGACTTGGTCGATGATGAAGGGACCTTCCCACTTGGGCTTAAGTTTGTCCTTTTTCTTGTCCGGCAAGCGTAGAACTAGCTCGCCAACATTGTAAGTTTTGGCCCGTACTTCTCTGCTTTGATATCTTCGAGCCTGCTACTGATAGAATGCGGAACAGGATTTTGCCACGTCACGCTCCTCCTCTAAGGCGTCCAAACTGTCCTGCCGATCCAACTCGGCTTCTCTTTCTTCGTACATGCGCACGCGAGGTGAGTCATGAATTATATCGCAGGGCAAAACTGCCTCGGCGCCGTATACCATAAAAAATGGTGTGAATCTGGTAGTGCGGTTTGGCGTGGTCCGCAGCCTCCAGAGTACGGAGTCGAGCTCCTCTACCCAGTGCGTGTTAGATTCCGTGAGGGACCGCACTAATCTGGGTTTAATGCCGCTCATGATTAGACCATTTGCTCGTTCCACTTGACCGTTAGTTTTAGGGTGGTAGACTGAAGCGTAGTCGAGCTTGATGCCCATGTTTTTGCACTAGAGTTTAACCTCGTCGGTCGTGAAATTCGTGCCGTTATCAGTGATGATGCTGTGGGGGACACCAAAACGGTGTACTACCCCGGATATGAAGTCTATCACAGGTCCGGATTCTGCCGTTTTAACCGGCTTGGCCTCTATCCATTTGGTGAATTTGTCCACCATGACCAACAAGTATTTGTGCTTGTGGGTTCCCCCTTTAAGGGGTCCAACCATGTCAAGCCCCCAGACCGCGAATG
This sequence comes from Triticum aestivum, assembly GCF_018294505.1. NCBI lineage: Eukaryota > Viridiplantae > Streptophyta > Magnoliopsida > Poales > Poaceae > Triticum > Triticum aestivum. The sequence continues at coordinate 145,974,457 of NC_057801.1, forward strand.
GCCAAGTGATGGGTATAGTTTTGAGGGCGGTGGGTGGCATGTGGCTTTGATTAGCAAAGAGCTGGCAACCAACGCATTGTTGGACTAAGTCCTGAGCATCTGCCTAGGCTGCCAGCCAATAAAATCTTGTACGGAAGGCCTTGCCTACAAGGGCCCGGGCTGCAGCGTGGTGCCCGCCGAGTCCGGCATGAATTTCAGCCAAGAGATTTCGCCCTTCCTCTTCGGAGATACACCTTTTAAGGACTCCGGTTGTGCTTTTCTTATAAAGTTCTCCCTCATGGACCTTGTAGGCTTTAGATCGCCGAACTATGCAGCGGGCCTCATTTTGGTCTTCGGGAAGTTCCTGCCTGATTAAGTAGGCTAGGAATGGTTCCATCCACGGGGCAATTACTGCCATTATTTCGTGGGCTGAAGGTGTTATTTCATTGGCTGAGCCACCGATTGTGTCAGAATGTTCTTTGTTGGGTGGTGCAGTTGGTTCCGGGTTGTTATTTCTGGGCTCCTCTTCCCATAATACGGATGGCTTAAAGATCCATTCCAGGAAGATGTTTGGAGGGACGGCGTCGCGTTTTGCGCCGATGCGTGCCAACACGTCTGCTGCCTGGTTATTATCCCGGGCTACATGGTGGAATTCGAGTCCTTCGAACCGGGCTGACATTTTTAGGACGGCGTTACGGTAGGTTGCCATTTTTGGATCCTTGGCATCAAAGTCTCCCTTTACTTGGGATATTGCGAGGTTTGAATCCCCGCACACCTCTAGGCGTTGAATACCCATGGAGATTGCCATCTGGAGGCCATGTAGAAGGGCCTCGTATTCGGCTGCATTGTTGGAGTCTGTGTACATTATTTGAAGTACATATTGGACTGTGTCTCCAGTTGGGGACGTCAAGACGATGCCAGCCCCCAAGCCAGCCAACATTTTGGAGCCGTCGAAATGCATGATCCAATTGGAGTATGCGCCGTACTCTTTAGGGAGTTTGGCTTCGGTCCATTCGGCGATGAAGTCAGCCAAAACTTGCGACTTTATAGCTCGTCGTGTTGTAGGTTATGTCAAATGGTAAGAGCTCAATGGCCCATTTTGCAATCCTGCCCGTCGCATCGCGATTATTTATAATATCGTTGAGAGGTACTTCGGAGGCCACCATTATGGAACACTCTTGAAAGTAGTGTCGCGGCTTCCGGGATGCCATGAACACCGCGTACGCTATCTTTTGATAATGTGGGTACCGGGACTTGCATGGAGTTAAGACAGTGGATACGTAGTACACTGGTTTTTGAAGAGGGAATTTTTGCCCTTCTGTTTCTCGTTCGACAACGAGTACGGCGCTGACAACTTGATGTGTTGCCGCGATATATAATAACATAGGTTCGCCCAAGTTGGGCGCGGCCAGGACCGGATTTGTTGCCAATATGGCCTTAATTTCTTCGAGTCCGGCCGTGGCAGCATCCGTCCATTCAAAGTGTTCGGTGCGTCGGAGGAGGCGATAGAGGGGCAGCGCCTTTTCTCCCAAACAGGAGATGAAGCGGCTTAGAGCCGCCATGCATCCCGTCATTTTTTGTATTTTTTGAGGTCTTTTGGGATATCCAATTGTGACAGAGCCCGGATCTTGGCTGGGTTTGCTTCAATTCCTCTACCGGATACAATGAAGCCCAAGAGCTTTCCGGCTAGTACGCCGAAAACACATTTTTCCAGGTTGAGCTTAATATCGTATGCTCGGAGGTTGTCAAATGTAAGCCTCAAATCGTCTATTAGAGTTTCGATGTGTTTGGTCTTAACGACCACATCGTCTACGTACGCCTCTACTGTTTTGCCTATCTGGGTGGCCAAACATGTCTGAATCATGCGCTAATATGTTGCGCCGGCGTTTTTGAGTCCGAAGGGCATTGTGTTGAAGCAGAATGGTCCGTACGGAGCAATGAATGCCGTTGCGGCCTGGTCTTTTTCCGCCATCTTGATTTGATGGTATCCGGAGTATGCATCGAGGAAGCACAATGAATCGTGCCCTGCAGTGGCGTCGATGATTTGGTCGATGCGAGGGAGAGGCAAGGGTCCTTTGGACAGGCCTTGTTAAGGTCTTTGAAATCGACACAAAGGTGCCAGGATTTGTCCTTTTTTGGTACCATTACCAGGTTGGCTAGCTAGTCCGGATGTTTTATATCTCTGATGAATCTGGCTTCTAAGAGTTTGGCTAGCTCCTCTCCCATTGCCTGTCTTTTGGGTTCGGAAAATCGCCGAAGAGCCTGTTTGACTGGCTTGAATCCTTTTAGGATATTTAGGTTGTGTTCTGCCAGCCTGCGTGGGATTCCTGGCATGTCTGAAGGGTGCCAGGCAAAAATGTCCCAATTTTCCCGAAGGAATTCTCGTACTGCGGCTTCTACGTCAGGATGTAATTGTGCCCCAATGGAGGCCGTCTTTGTAGGGTCCGTTGGGTGGACCTGGAATTTGACTATTTCGTCTGCTGGTTTAAAAGAGGTGGACTTAGACCTCTTATCGAGTATCACATCGTCCCTATCCACCGTGGAGCGCAACGCAGTGAGTTCCTCTGCCGCTAGGGCTTCGGATAATGCCTCTAGGGCCAGTGCGGCTGTCTTATTTTCAGCGCGGAGTGCTATATCTGGATCACTGACAAGAGTGATTATTCCATTGGGCCCGGGCATTTTGAGCTTCATGTACCCGTAATGGGGTATAGCTTGGAAGATTGTGAATGCCTCTTGCCCTAACAAGGCGTGATATCCGCTGCCGAATGGGGCCACTTGGAATGTGACCTCTTTGGACCTGTAATTGTCCGGCGAGCCGAACACTACATCTAGTGTGATTTTTCCTGTGCAGCGTACTTCTCGACTAGGGATTATTCCTCTGAAGGTTGTGCTGCTTTGCTCAATGCGGCTCCAGTCAATTTCCATTTTTGGAGGGTTTCCTCGTAGATGAGGTTTAATCCGCTGCCGCCATCCATGAGTACCTTGGTAAGACGAAAGCCGTCCACTATTGGACTGAGGACCAATGCAGTTGGTGCTCAAGTTGTTCGGGATTTAGGTTCGTCGCTGGCATTGAAGGTGATAGCCGTGTCGCTCCATGGATTTGTTGTTGCTACTTGGTAGACTTCGGCGAGGCTGCGGATTGTTCGTTTCCGCATGTTATTTAATGCGAAAGTCTCGAAGACTGTTAATACCGTACTGGTACTGTTGGGTTGGTTGCCCAGGGCTAGAAAGCCTTCGCCACTTTTGGCCACCTGCCGTAATATCCAACATGCTCGAAGGCTATGTGTTGGAGTGCGCCCTCCGTACTATGGATTTACAGGGTCCGTTGAGCCATCCCTCCAGTACGGTTCTGTGCCCTTTAGGGGTTTTTTGCTTTTTGGTTTTTAACCCAGGTGCTTGAGTATGACGCACCCTTTTATTTCAAACTAGGGTTGTATTCAGGGCCGCATTGTCCCAAAACCTGGTTTCGCTTTTCCAGGCACTCTCCATCGCACAGTATTTTTGTACTATGGACGCTAGATCGGCGAAGCGTGTAACTTCGCGACGACTTATGGCATTCATGATTCCCTTGTCCGTGCAATTGTTGCAGAAAATTGAGATTGCGCTTTCCTCACGGTAGTCTTTTATCTTGTCCATGACCAGGAGGAATCTGGCCCAGTAGTGATGTACTGTTTCATCGGGCTCTTGCCGTATTTGAGATAGATCGCTTATGTTTGGGTGGGCGGGCGGAATTAAATTCGGAACCCCGCCCGATCTGAGGCTCAAAGGCCGAGAAGTTTCCAGATTTGGAAGCTTGGATTGCTGGATGTTATCCAACAAATCTGGTCTGATGCCTGACTTTAGGTTCAGTACTTGATTGACATCCGTCCCTTCGCGGGAATCCGGCATCAAGGGATCGGGAATCCGGACATAACTAGTCTTTAACATAGAGGAAGAGTCGCCGTGTTGTTCCTCTACCACGACAACGTGGTGGGTAGCCTGGGGAGAGTTAATTTCTCTCAGATCGGTTTTAAGCCCAATCTGATCGTAGTCCGTGGCGACTCCCAGGGCGGCGATGCGATCCAAGAGCTCATTTACGGAGGAGAGCTCCATCGGATCTAGCTGCTCGGCGAATTCCGAGTTGACGTGAAGATCGCTTTTGATGACTCGAGAGGTCATTGTCGGAGCGACGGCCGAACAGGCGGTCATAAGAAAACCGCCTAGCCGGATAGTTTGGCCGGGGGCCAAAGCTCCCTTGACGACGGTGCCGTCTTTAAAGACGGGAAAAGGCATCCCTCCTGATTGCGACGGCACAGAGGAACTCCCAATGAAAGCACCAATGTCGGTGTCAAAACCGGCGGATCTCGGGTAGGGGGTCCCGAACTGTGCGTCTAGGCAGATGGTAACAGGAGACAAGGGATACGATGTTTTACCCAGGTTCGGGCCCTCTTGATGGAGGTAAAACCCTATGTCCTGCTTGACTAATATTGATGACGTGGGTATTACAAGAGTAGATCTACCATGAGATCAAGGAGGCTAAACCCTAGAAGCTAGCCTATGGTATGATTGTTGTTCGTCCTACGGACTAAAGCCATCCGGTTTATATAGACACCGGAGAGGGCTAGGGTTACATAGAGTCGGTTACAATGGTAGGAGATCTACATATTCGTATCGCCAAGCTTGCCTTCCACGCCAAGGAAAGTCCCATCCGAACAGGGGACGAAGTCTTCAATCTTGTATCTTCATAGTCTTGGAGTCCGGCCGATGATGATAGTTCGGCTATCCGGACACCCCCTAGTCCAAGACTCCCTCAGCTGGCCAAACCCGAAGCCATGGAGAAACAACCCCTGGGCAAGAGCCGCAGAAGGAGACGTCGGATCCACCGGGGCCCAGATGGCCGCCGGAGAAGGAAGAGGGCGCTAGGGCCTGGGTGGCCGCTGGCCGCCGGCGGGGGAGGCAGAACTCGCTAGGGGAGGAACTCGCTAAGGGAGGAAAGAGTGTTTCCTTTCCATGATGAAAGCACAAGGTTTTTTGTAATATATAACTTGTATTAGGTTGGTCAAATTGACGACCTAAGGGTATGCGCATGCCCTACAACTCCAACGATAACGAGTCAATGTCAAGTTTTCCGTGCATGTTCTGTCCCGTTCCCATACAACAGGAAAGCAAAAGTCACACTCAAAAAAACACCGCTACATCGACAAAATGGCGGCGTGCCAGAACTCAGGTGGCCTCCCGGCTGCGGCGAGTCTAGCAGACGGAACCATGGATACCGGCGGTGCATCGTGACGGTGGATGGAACAAACGGATATGATGCGTGCGGGCCATGTGGAGATTATTTTTCATCGCACTTTATTGACTAAACGAATAAGCTTAGGGCACTCTAACACTGGCCCCAAAACACGGTATTCATCCGTGTACTAGTCCGGACTACTCCACGAAAAAGGATGCAGGAGCCGACTATCCAATCGTATCCTCTAAACATCCGTCTAGACAAGGACAAGTTGAAATTCTAATGCATAGCGTCTGATCGCCTAAAAAGAGGTCATTGTCCATACATTTAACTCCTTTGTTCAAGAAAGTATCTTAGTTTGCCAGTCCGTACAAATTATGGTGTTTGCTCTATCGGATCGGCTATCTGAACCTCCATGCCCACTCTGTTGTCGGTCTTCCTCACTGAGTGAGTCCTGGATTAGGGGGTGTCCGGATGGCCGGACTAAGACCTTTGGCCGGACTCCCGGACTATGAAGATACAAGATTGAAGACTCCGTCCCGTGTCCGGATGAGACTTTCCTTGGCGTGGAAGGCAAGCTTGGCGATACGATATGAAGACCTCCTCCCATTGTAACCGACTCTGTGTAACCCTAGCCCTCTCCGGTGTCTATATAAACCGGAGAGTTTTAGTCCGTAGGACGAACAACAATGATACCATAGGCTAGCTTCTAGGGTTTAGCCACTCCGATCTCGTGGTAGATCTACTCTTGTACTACCCATATCATCAATATTAATCAAGCAGGAGTAAGGTTTTACCTCCATCAAGAGGGCCCGAACCTGGGTAAAAACATCATGTCCCTTGTCTCCTGTTACCATCCGCCTAGACGCACAGTTCGGGACCCCCTACCCGAGATCCGCCGGTTTTGACACCGACGTTGGTGCTTTCATTGAGAGGTCCGCTGTGTCGTCACCATCAGGAAGGATGACGCATCCCGTCTTTAAAGACGGCGTCGTTGCTAAAGGAGCTTTGGCTGTCGGCGAAACTCTCCGGCTAGGCAGGTTTTTGATGACCGCCTGTCCGGCCGCCGCGCTGACGATGACCTCTCGGTCCATCGAAAGCAATCTTCACATTAGCTCGGAGCTTACCGAGCAGTTAGATCCGATAGAGCTCCTCTCCCTGAATGAGCTCTTGGATCGCATCGCGGCCCTGGGAGTCGCTACTGATTACGACCAGATTGTGCTTAAACCCGATCAGAGAGAGATTGACTCTCCCAGATCACCCATCACGTCGAAGTGGTGGAAGAACAATGTGGCGAGTCTTCGCCCGCCCTAAGGACCAGATGTGTCCGGATTCCCGATCCCTCCAAGCCGGACACCCGCGGAGGGGAGGATGTCGCCCAAACCCTGAACCTAAAGTCAGGCAGCAGGCCCGATTCATTGAATAATATCCAAGAAAACAAGCTTCCGAATTCGGAAACCGCTTGGGCCCTGAATCTTACATCAGGCAGGGTTCCGGATTTAATTCCACCCGCCCACCCAACTATACGGGATTTATCCCTAATACGGCAAGAGCCCGAAGAAACAGTACACCACTACTGGGCCAGATTCCTCCTGGTTATGAACAGGATAAAGGACTGCCGTGAGAAAGAAGCAATTTCACTCTTCTGTCACAACTGCACGGACATCGGCATCCTCAATGCCATAAGTCACCGCGAGATTACACGATTCGCCGACTTGACATCCATAGTACGAAAGTACTATGCGACTGAAAGCGTTCGGAAAACCGAAGATAAAATCTGGGACAATCTGGCCCCGAATATAACACGAGTCCGAAACAAAAGGGCGCATTATCGCCAGGCATCTAAGCCAAACATCAAAAAACAAAAACCCTCTACAGGGTACGGGACCGTACTGGAAGGATGGCTCAATGGACCCTGTAAAATTCATAATTCAGGGGAAGCCACACCAACGCACAGCCTTAGAGCATGTTGGATACTACGGCAGGTGGCCCGAAGTGGCGAGGAGCTTTTAACTCCAGCACCCGAAGAATACCCCCCCCCCCAGTACGGTGTCGACAGTCTTCGAGACCTTCACATCAAACAATGCAAGGAAACGAACGCTACGCAATATTGCCGAAGTCTACCAAGTAGCAACAATAAACCCATGGAGTGACACGACTATCACCTTTAATGCCAGTGACGAACCTAAATTCTGGATAGCCCGAGCACCAGCCGCATTGGTCCTCAGTCCGATAGTGGACGGCTTTCAACTTACAAAGGTACTCATGGACGGCGGCAGCGGACTCAACCTCATCTACGAGGAAACCCTGCGAAAAATGGAAATTGACTAGAGCCGCATTGAGCAAAGCAACACAACTTTTAGGGGAATAATTCCAAGCCGGGAAGCGTGCTGTTCAGGAAAAATCACACTGGATGTGGTGTTCGGCACGCCGGATAATTACAGATCCGAGGAGGTCACGTTTCAAGTGGCCCCATTCAGTAGCGGATACCACGCTCTGCTAGGGCGAGAAGCATTTACAATTTTCCAAGCCATACCCCATTACGGGTACATGAAGCTCAAAATGCCCGGACCCAACGGAATCATCACTCTCGCAAGTGATCCGGACATAGCGCTCCGCGCTGAAAACAAGACAGCTGCACTGGCCCTGGAGGCACTATCCGAGGCCCTAGCGGCCGAGGAACTAACTGCGTTGCGCTCCACGGTGGACAGGGACGATGTGATACTAGACAAGAGATCCAAGTCCAGCTCTTTCAAACCAGCAGACGAAATAGTCAAATTCCAAGTCCATCCAACGGACCCTACAAAAACGGCCTCCATCGGGGCACAACTAAAACCCGATGTGGACGTCGCACTTAGAGACTTCCTACGAGAAAATTGGGACATTTTTTCCTGGCACCCCTCAGATATGCCAGGAATCCCACGCAGGCTGGCTGAGCACAGCCTGAACATCCTAAAAGGGTTTAAACCTGTCAAGCAGACTCTACAGCGTTTTTCCGAACCCAAGAGACAAGCCATGGGAGAGGAGCTAGCAAAACTGCTGGAAGCCGGATTCATCAGAGACATAAGACATCCGGACTGGCTAGCAAACCTGGTGATGGTACCAAAGGACAAATCTTGGCGCCTATGTGTCGATTTCAAAGACCTAAACAAGGCCTGTCCAAAGTACCCTTTCCCACTCCACCGAATTGATCAAATCATCGACGCCACCGTAGGACACGACTCATTGTGTTTCCTCGATGCATACTCTGGCTACCATCAAATCAAGATGGCAGAGTCAGACCAAGCCGCAACGGCATTCATCACCCCATACGGCCCATTCTGCTTCAACACGATGCCCTTCGGGCTCAAAAACGCCGGCGCAACATATCAGCACATGATTCAGACATGTCTGGCCAACCAGATTGGCAAAACAGTTGAAGCATATGTAGATGACGTGGTCGTCAAAACAAAACATGTCGATACTCTAGTAGACGACCTGAGGCTCACGTTCGACAATCTCCGAACATATGACATTAAGCTAAACCCGGAAAAATGCATTTTCGGCGTACTAGCCGGAAAGCTCTTGGGCTTCATCGTATCCGATAGAGGAATTGAAGCAAACCCAGCCAAGATCCGAGCTCTGTCACAATTGGATACCCCAAAGGACCTCAAACAGATATAAAAGCTGACAGGATGCGTGGCGGCTCTAAGCCGCTTTATCTCCCGCTTAGGAGAAAAGGCATTACCCCAATATCGCCTTCTGCGGCGCACCAACCACTTCAAGTGGACGGATGCCGCCACGGCCGGACTCGAAGAAATAAAAGCCATACTGGCAACAAATCCGGTCCTGGCCGCGTCCAACACGGGCGAACCAATGCTATTATACATCGCAGCAACCCATCAAGTTGTAAGCGCGGTGCTCATCGTCGAACGAGAAGCGGACGGACACAAGTTCCCCCTCCAAAAACCAGTGTACTACGTGTCCACTGTACTAACTCCATGCAAGTCACGGTACCCGCATTATCAATAGATAGCGTACGCGGTGTTCATGGCATCCCGGAAGCTGCGACACTACTTTCAAGAGTGCTCCATAACAGTGGCATCTGAAGTACCCCTTAATGATATTATAAACAACCGCGACGCAACGGGCCGGATTGCCAAATGGGCCATCGAGCTCCTCCCGTTCGACATAACCTACAAGCCAAGGCGAGCTATTAAGTCGTAGGTTTTGGTGGACTTCATCGCCGAATGGACTGAAGCCGAACTCCCTAAAGAGTACGGCGCATGCTCCAACTAGACGGCTCCAAAATGTTGGTTGGCCTGGGGGCTGGCGTCGTTCTGACGTCCCCAACCGGAGACACAGTCCAATACATACTTCAGATAATGTACATGGATTCCAACAACGCAGCCGAATACGAGGCCCTTTTACATGGCCTCCGGATGGCAGTCTCCATGGGCATTCAGCGCCTAGAGGTCCGCGGGGATTCAAACCTCGCAATATCCCAAATAAATGGAGACTTCGACGCCAAGGATCCGAAAATGACAGCTTACTGCAACGCCATCTTAAAGATGTCAGCTCGGTTTGAGGGGCTTGAATTTCATCACATAGCCCGGGAAAATAACCAAGCAGCAGACGTGTTGGCACACATTGGCGCCAAGCACGAGGCCGTCCCTCCCAACATCTTCCTAGAAAGGTTGTTCAAGCCATCTGTATCATGGGAAGGAGAATCCGGAAACAATAGCCCGGACACAACTACACCGCCCCTCACCGAACATTGTAACACAGTTGGGGGCTCCGCCAACGAAACAACGCTGTCAGCCCACGCAATAATGGCAGTCATTGCCCCTTGGACAGAACCATTCCTAGCCTACCTGACTAGGCAGGAACTTCCCGAGGACCAAAACGAGGCCCGCTGCATAGTGCGGCGATCTAAAGCCTACAAAGTCCACGAGGGGGAGCTTTACAAGAAAAGCACAACCGGAGTCCTTCAAAGGTGTATCTCCGAAGAGGAAGGGCGAGACCTTTTGGCTGAAATTCATGCCGGACTCGGCGGGCACCACGCCGCAGCCCGGGCCCTTGTAAGCAAGGCCTTCCGTACCGGATTTTATTAGCCAACGGCCCGGGCAGACACTCAGGACTTAGTGCAACGATGTATTGGTTGCCAGTTATTCGCCAACCAAAGCCACATGCCGCCTACCTCCCTACAAACTATACCCATTACCTGGCCTTTCGCGGTCTGGGGGCTTGACATGGTCAGACCCCTTAAAGGAGGAACCCACAAGCAAAAATATCTACTGGTCATGGTGGACAAATTCACCAAATGGATAGAAGCCAAGCCTGTAAAGACGGCCGAATCCGGACCAGTGATAGACTTCATATCCGGGGTCGTACACCATTACGGCGTCCCCCACAGCATCATAACCGACAACGGCACAAACTTCACGGCCGATGAAGTCAAACTTTGGTGCAAAAACATGGGCATCAAGCTCGACTATGCTTCGGTCTATCACCCTCAAACGGTCTCATTATGAGTGGCATCAAACCCAGACTAGTGCGATCCCTCAAGGAATCTAACACGCACTGGGTAGAGGAGCTTGACTCCGTACTCTGGGGGCTGCGGACCACGCCGAATCGCACTACCGGATTCACACCATTTTTTATGGTATACGGCGCAGAGGCAGTACTGCCATGCGACATAATCCATGACTCACCTCGAGTGCGCATGTACGAAGAAAGAGAAGCCGAGCTCGATCGGCAGGACAGCTTGGATGCATTGGAAGAGGAGCGCGGCGTGGCAAAAGCTCGTTCTGCATTCTATCAACAGCAGGCTCGAAGATACCAAAGCAGAGAAGTACGGGCCAAAACCTATAACGTTGGCGAACTAGTTCTACGCCTGCCGGACAAGAAAAAGGATAAATTAAAGCCCAAATGGGAGGGCCCCTTCATCATTGACCAAGTACTGACCGGCGGAGCGTACCGTCTGCGAAATGCACCGGATAACCGACTCAAGCCGAACCCATGGAACGCAGCACGCCTACGAAGGTTCTACGCCTAGCGCCGGACTCCGTGTTCGTTTCCTTCCTCCGTCCCTTTGTTTTATTTTTTATTTTTATTTTTTATTGGCAGTCCGGGATTTTGTTCCTTCTCCCTACCCTTTTTTCTCACAAGTCCTTAGTGGCTTGCCTGTGCATTATTAGCACATACCCGAGGCGCTACCTGCGCTCATAATACCTGGGGGCTTCTTTACCAAGAAGTTTATATAAAACGGGCCTCATGCCCAAAACATGTGTGATGCTTCCGCATGAACCTTTTATACACCATCATATGCATCGATATGACTTAAGTTTTGGCCAAGCTGGGTTGCCTGGCTCCTGTGCTTACCCCTACGTTCCCGTTCGTTCGGCTAGGTGGTAAAGGGGGCACCTCTGCGATTGTTACTGCTGGGTCAGCCGGATGTGTACCTCAGACAGGGTGAAGCCGAAAGCTAGCGTTCTTAAGGGAATATTCGGTCGGTGAACTAAAAGATGATCTTTCGTATTTATTCATTTGCCCCCAGATGCTTTTCTGCTCTTTCTGGCAGTTCGGACATGCAATTTAGGGCATGCCTCCCAGGAAAAGGAACCCCTAACGGAACTATTCTCCCTGGAAGATGTTTCTTACTAACCATGTAATATAACATAACTAGTTGGGCACTTGTCTGCTAAAGCACTTATGACCCCTACGCCTTGTCTTCATGCATGCCCCGGTTCTTACATAATCGAGAGGGTATTCGGACACACTCCGGACTATAGGGTCCAGAGGTCGAAGCGAAAAGGTCCGCAATGACAAATGATCTACAATCCGGCTAGAAGGCATTTTTTATGTCATTTTTACAGAGTCAATCCGACTCGGCATATTCTTCTTCAATACCATCCAACAGGCGGTCTAATTTACAGTCCTGTTGGGAATACTTTGCAGCCAGCTCCACCTGGCCATATGTTAAGCTGACCGGGATCTCCTTTCCGTCCGGACCTATAGGGCCGACCTCGGCCATGTGGTTTGGGTCAGCCTTCATGTACCGAGTCTTCACCATGGCCCAGGCCTCCCTAGCACCTTGACGGCAAGCCGATATCTTCCACAACCGGAAGCGTTGTCGCACTCCCTCCAGCTTCTTGGTAAGCTCCTCAAGGCCTTCGGGCATGGAGAGGGAAGGCCACATAGCCTGGATGACGCTTTGCATTGCCTGTCGAACTCGTTCGTGTAGTTGCAACAGCTCGGGAAGAAGGTCTCCCGATGAACCGGGCATTTCCTCCGCAGGACGACCCGTCAGCAGACCTACAGACATAGCTCTGTCGATCGACTTCCTCGCCGAATTCTTTTTTCAAAGATTCGTTCAAGCACTTACTAAAAATGCCGCGTCGAAGTCGCCGATTCTCCTTCACGGCAGAAGACAGCTGAATACGAACATCTTTCAGTTCCTCGCCCAGCTGGGTATTGGCGTCTTGAAGCTTGTTCTTCTCTTGCCTCACCCTCGTCAGCACGCTCTCGCCAGCCTTTAGTTGGCGTAGGAGTTTCTGCTTGTCCGGATTTACTCCGGCCTCATCTGCATTATTATCGTCAGGGTTGCACGCCTGCCGCATTTCAAAACGGAAGTACATTTCAAAGCATATATTACCTGTGGGCGTCCCCTTGACGTTTTCTGAAGTGGCCAATGCGGCCTCAAGCTGGGCCTTGCACTCTTCGAGCTCCTGGGACAATTGCGTATTCTTCTTTGTAAGACACTGCATAGGACATGATCCTTCAAACAGTTATCTTCACCGTTTCAAGTCTCGGGGGCTACTGACATATATAACCTTCAATTCTACCTACTTGTATGTATTTCACATACTGCTCCGTGGCTCTGGCTAGACCATTTTGAGCAGCACGGAGATACGCATCTCCTATATTAACGGCGTCTAACGCCTCTAGGGAAAAACACGCGTCACGAAGAACAGTCCGGCGACGCATGTGGTTCAGGGCGCTCTCCACCTCTGAATTGGTGGCGGATAGCCCGTCGGCGCCCTCTGTCGGAGGAGCACCCGAGGCGCGTCCCGTGTCTGCCTCCGCTTCCGGACCCGGCCTCGAACCTTGGCCGGCGGACATAGTCCGGTGGGCTCTCTTCTTTCTAAGAAAATCATGAGCATTAGCAAGACTCAAGGGCATAAACCCTAGGCGTTAAATTCGCACGCCATACCATTGCGCCGGAATCTCGATCTGGTCCGCACTTATTTTTGGCCCGCCTGGCTTCAGCGGCCCTTGTTGGCTGCCCACCGTGGGCTCGGCCTTCCGCCTCAAGGATTTACCCTGCAAACGCTGTTAGTACACGACATGCAAGATAAAGCATGACAATACTGGGACTTCGGTCTTAGTTACCTTGGAGGCTGGAAGTAGTCCGGGATAGTCGGCCGTGATGGCCACCAAGGAATTATCCTTGCTCGATTGATGAAATACTCCATCAATCAACTCCACGCATAAGTCCGGATCTTCTTGGGAGTCCGGATCGAGGGGCCATTCCAGGTCCTCGGGTTGTGGAGCAGGGCTATGTATTTCCTTCACAGCCTGGCGCAGCTCCTGCGTTTCAACATTACTAGTTTAAGTACTCAACTACGGGAATTTCAAAAACGGATAGGCAAGTGAAAGTGTCCGCTCACCCAACTAGGAGGATTGTACATGGAGAATCCGCCTTCCGGGTTGACACGGAGGAATTCTTCCTCTTCCCCCTTGTACAAAGTGGATAAGATTCTTGTTGAAGTGGCGGCCGAATCTGGCCCCTTGTGACCGCATCGGGTAGCGTCATCCTCCCCGTTGAATTCCCACATGGGGTGGCCTCTGTATTGAAGCGGCTGCACCCCTCGCGTAATGCATATAGCCATGACCTTAATAATGGTCAGTCCGGAATGAGCCAACAACTTTATCCGGCTCATCAGGTACAGGACATCCCTGACAGCTTCCCTCTGAGGGTTCCGTGGGTGCCAACTCAGGCGCTTCTTCAACGGGGCATTATTGAACTCGAGGAGGCCGATCCATACAGGGTCCGGCAGGGGGATGTCTTCTATATAAAACCACTCCGAGGGCCAGTCTTCGGACGCCCTCTTTGGGGTGCCGGATAGATATCCGGTCCCGGCGATGCGCCATAGTTCGGCTCCGCCCACCTGATAAATAGACCCCTCCTGAGAACGGGGCACAAGGCAAAACAACCTCTTCCACAATGTGAAATGGGCCTCAACACCCAAGAACAGCTCGCAGAGGGCCACGAAGCCCGCGATGTGCAAAATAGAGGCAGGCGTGAGGTTATGTAACTGGAGGCCGTAGAACTCCAGCAACCCTCGGAGAAACGGATGAATTGGAAACCCTAGTCCTCTCATCAAATAAGGGACTAAGCATACCCGCTCTTGTTGAGAGGGATTGGGAACGCCCTCCGCCTGCTCTCCGCCGCTATAAGCAGCAATCCTGGCTCGAACTGGGACCATATATGCTGGGGGAGGAGCCCCTTGGACCGAAGCACTACTAACTCGCTATGCGGGATGGAACACCGCCCCCAATCTCCGGGCCGAGGGCTGGACGGGCGAAAGGAGGAGCGGCACCGACTGGCCATGGAGGAATGGATCTCTGTCAGAGGCGCTCTGATGAAGACTCGCGGAGGGAAGATGGCACGATGGCACAATCCCCGTCTCTTTTATGGGCGGCTCATTAACGCAACCAGGGGGTAAGTGTAAAGAAAATGCCCTGGCTTTTCGCCTTCGTTTGACGCGTGGAAGATGGTCATTATGGGGCACAGAAGCCGAGGAGGATAACACGCACTAGAAGCCGGACACTATTTGACGGATACAGGGAATTTGAAGGAGAACCCGCCTTGCAATGCCGAAGACAACTTGCACGCCGCACTCGTCGTCATTGAAGCCTGGTTCGGGGGCTACTGAGGGAGTCCTGGATTAGGGGGTGTCCGGATGGCCGGACTAAGACCTTTGGCCGGACTCACGGACTATGAAGATACAAGATTGAAGACTCCGTCCCGTGTCCGGATGGGACTTTCCTTGGCGTGGAAGGCAAGCTTGGCGATACGATATGAAGATCTCCTCCCATTGTAACCGACTCTGTGTAACCCTAGCCCTCTCCGGTGTCTATATAAACTGGAGAGTTTTAGTCCGTAGGACGAACAACAATGATACCATAGGATAGCTTCTAGGGTTTAGCCACTCCGATCTCGTGGTAGATCTACTCTCGTACTACCCATATCATCAATATTAATCAAGCAGGAGTGGGGTTTTACCTCCATCGAGAGGGCCCGAACCTGGGTAAAAACATCGTGTCCCTTGTCTCCTGTTAGCATCCGCCTAGACGCACAGTTCGGGACCCCCTACCCGAGATCCGCCGGTTTTGACACCGACACTCACCATCCTCCTTCTTCTTGGCAACTTCCTTCACCTCCTCGCCCGCCTTTAGCTCGACTGCCATGCGCTTTAACATCCTAACACAAGCATCTTGCACGATCATCCTCCCATTGTCATTCAGCTTCTCCATCATCAACTAACAGGACCACGTTGGATGGGTTTCACGGTCCAAATGGTTATGGGAGGTTTGCAGGTCCACCTTGGAGATGCCCTTAGGCATTGTGCCATCGTGCGTCTACGGTTCAGTGGTTGGGCATGCGGTTGTGCAGCATAACGACCTGAGGTCAATTCCTAGAATTGACATGTGACGCACAGGGGGTTTCCTCTCATTTATTAAGGATCAAGCTTGGTGTGTGGTGGAACCACTCATCAATAAATATCTTGATACTCATTCAAAAAAATTGAAGACCATGTTTATCTTGATACTCATACTAAAATTGCCGTGTGCATCCCTAGTTGGTGCAGAGGTCGGGAAGTGAGAATCTCCCATTTTTAGGGAGGACTACTTCTCCGGAGGTCTCAGCCGCCACCTAGCCCTCTCCAACGCTCACCGCCCCCTCCGTCGCTGCCGGTGGTCGGTGTCGGGCAAAGCCCGTGTGTGCGATGGCGGCGGCAGAGGGCCTCTCTGTGTTGGGGAACGCTGTAACTTCAAAACAATTCATACGATCATGCAAGATCTATCTAGGTGATGTATAGCAAAGAGAGGGGAGAGTCTTGTCTACGTACCCTCGTAGACCAAAAGCGGAAGCGTTATGACAACGCGGTTGATGTAGTCGTACATCTTCACAATCTGACCGATCCTAGCACCGAAGGTATGGCACCTCTGCGATTTGCACACGTTCAGCTCGGTGACATCCCATGAACTCTAGATCCAGCTATGGTCGAGGGATAGTTTCTCAGCATGACGGCATGGTGACGGTGATGATGAAGTTACCGGCGCAGTGCTTCGCCTAAGCACTACGATGATATGACCGAGGTGGAAATCTGTGGAGGGGGGCACCGCACATGGCTAAAAGATCAACTTGATCAACTTGTGTGTCTATGGGGTGCCCCCTCCCTCGTATATAAAGGAGGAGAGGAGGGGGCCGGCCGGCCTCAAGGGGCGCGCCAAAGGGGGGGACTCGTACACCAAGTAGGAGTAGGTTCCCCCTTTCCTAGTCCAACTAGGAGAAGAAGGAAGGAGGGGAAGGAGATAAGGAAAGGGGGGCGCCCCCCTAGTCCAATTTGGATTGGGCTAGGCGGGGCACGCGCCTCACCTTGTCCTAACTCCTCTCTTCCACCACTTGGCCCATGAGGCTCATTAACCCCGGGGGGGTTCCGGTAACCCCTCGGTACTCTCATTTTATCCAAAACTTCTTTGGAACACTTCTGGTGTCCGAACATAGCCGTCCAATATATCAATCTTTATGTCTCATCCATTTCGAGACACCTTGTCATGTCCGTGATCACATCCGGGACTCCGAACAACCTTCGGTACATCATATCACAGAAACTCATAATACCAATCGTCATCGAACGTTAAGTGTGCGGACCTTACGGGTTCGAGAACTATGTGACATGATCGAGAAACGTCTCCGATCAATAACCAGTAGCGGAACCTGGATGCTCATATTGGTTCCTACATATTCTACGAAGATCTTTATCGGTCAAATCGCATAACAACATACGTTGTTCCCTTTGTCATCGGTATGTTACTTGCCCGAGATTCGATCATCGGTATCATCATACCTAGTTCAATCTCGTTACCGGCAAGTATCTTTACTCGTTCTGTAATACTTCATCTCGCAACTAACTCATTAGTTACAATGCTTGCAAGGCTTATAGTGATGAGTATTACCGAGAGGGCCCAGAGATACCTCTCTGAAACACGGAGTGACAAATCCTAATCTCGGTCTATGCCAACCCAACAAACACCTTCGGAGACACCTGTAGAGCACCTTTATAATCACCCATTTATGTTGTGACGTTTGGTAGCACACAAAGTGTTCCTCCGGTAGTCGGGAGTTGCATAATCTCATAGTTTGAGGAACATGTATAAGTCATGAAGAAAGGAGTAGCTATGAAACTGTAACGATCATAATGCTAAGCTAACGGATGGTTCATGTCCATCACATCATTCTCCTAATGATGTGATCCCGTTCATCAAATGACAACACATGTCTATGGTTAGGAAACATAACCATTTTTTATTAATGAGCTAGTCAAGTAGACGCATACTAGGGACACTATGTTTTGTCTATGTATTCACACATGTACTAAGTTTCCGGTTAATACAATTCTAGCATGAATAATAAACATTTATCATGAAATAAGGAAATAAATAATAACTTTATTATTGCCTCTAGGGCATATTTCCTTCAGTCTCCCACTTGCACTAGAGTCAATAATCTAGTTCACATCGCCATGTGATTTAACATCAATAGTTCACATCTGTATGTGATTAACACCCATAGTTCACATCGTCATGTGACCAACAACCAAAGAGTTTACTTGAGTCAATAATCTAGTTCACATTTTTATGTGATTAAGACTCAAAGAGTACTAAGGTGTGATCATGTTTTGCTTGTGAGAGAAATTTAGTCAACAGGTCTGTCACATTCAGAGTTGTATGTATTTTGCAAATATCTATGTCTACAATGCTCTGCATGAGCTACTCTAGCTAATCGCTCCCACTTTCAATATGTATCCATATTGAGACTTAGAGTCATCTGGATTGATGTAAAAGATTGCATCGACGTAACTCTTTACGACGAACTCTTTTATCACCTCCATAACCAAGAAATATTTCCTTAGTCCTTACTAAAGATAATTTTGACCGCTGTCCAGTGATCTACTCTTAGATCACTATTGTACCCCCTTGCCAAACTCATGGCAAGGTACACAATAGGTGTGGTACACAGCACAACATACTTTATAGGACCTATGACTGTGGCATAGGGAATGGCTTTCATTCTCTTTCTATCTTCTGCCGTGGTCGGGCTTTGAGTCTTACTCAAATTTACACCTTGTAATATAGACAAGAACTTCTTCTTTGACTGATCCATTTTGAACTCTTTCAAAAACTTGTCAAGGTATTTACTCATTGAAAAAACTTATCAAGCGTCTTGATCTATCTCTATAGATCTTGATGCCAAGTATATAAGCAACTTCACCAAGGTCTTTCATTAAAAAACTCTTATTCAAGTATCCCTTGATGCTATCTAGAAATTCTATATCATTTCCCATCAACAATATGTCATCCACATATAATATTAGAAATGCTACAGATCTCCCACACACTTTCTTGTAAATACATGCTTCACCGCAAGTCTGTATAAAACTATATGCTTTGATCAACTCATCAAAGCGTATATTCCAACTCCGAGATGCTTGCACCAGTCCATAGATGGATCCCTGGAGCATGCACACCTTGTTAGTACCTTTAGGATTGACAAAACCTTCTGGTTGCATCATATACAACTCTTCTTTAAGAAATATCTATTTAAGGAATGTATTTTCGACATCCATTTGCCAGATTTCATAAAATATGGCAACTGCTAACATGATTCGGACGGATTTAAGCATCGCTATAGTTGAGAAAATCTCATTGTAGTCAACACATTGCACTTGTCGAAAACCTTTTTGCGACAAGTCGAGCTTTGTAGATAGTAACACTACTATCAACGTATGTCTTCCTCTTGAAGATCCATTTATTTTCTATGGCTTGCCGATCATCGGGCAAGTCCACCAAAGTCCACACTTTGTTCTCATACACGGATCCCATCTCAGATTTCATGGCCTCAAGCCATTTCATGGAATCTAGGCTCATCATCGCTTCCTCATAGTTCGTAGGTTCATCATGGTCTAGTAACATGACTTCCTTAATAGGATTACCATACCACTTTGGTGCGGACCATACTATGGAAGATCTATGAGGTTCTGTAGTAACTTGATCTGAAGTTTCATGATCATCATCATTAGTTTCCTCACTAATTGGTGTAGGAATCACTGGAACTGATTTCTGTGATGAACTACTTTCCAATTCGGGAGAAGGTACAATTACCTCATCAAGTTCTACTTTCCTCCTACTCACTTCTTTCGAGAGAAACTCCTTCTCTAGAAAGGATCCATTTTTAGCAACCAATATCTTGCCTTCGGATCTTGTGATAGAAGGTGTACCCAACAGTTTCCTTTGGGTATCCTATGAAGACGCACTTCTCCTATTTGGGTTTGAGCTTATCAGGTTGAAAACTTTTTCACATAAGCATCGCAGCTCCAAACTTGAAGAAATGACAACTTTGGTTTCTTGCCAAACCACAGTTCATAAGGCATCATCTCAACGGATTTTGATGGTGCGCTATTTAAAGTGAATGCAGTTGTCTCTAATGCATAGCCCCAAAATGATATTGGTAAATCGGTAAGAGACATCATAGATCGCACCATATCCAATAAAGTGCGGTTACGACGTTCGGACACACCATTACACTGTGGTGTTCCAGGTGGCATGAGCTGTGAAACTATTCCACATGGTCTTAAATGAAGGCCAAACTCGTGAATCAAATATTCTCCTCCACGGTCAGATCGTAGAAACCTTATTTTCTTGTTACGATGATTCTCCACTTCACTCTGAAATTCTTTGAACTTTTCAAATGTTTCAGACTTGTGCTTCATTAAGTAGATATACCCATATCTTCTAAAATCATCTGTGAAGGTAAGAAAATAACGATACCCGCCACGAGCCTCAACACTCATTGGACCGCATACATCGGTATGTATTATTTCCAATAAGTCAATATCTCGTTCCATTGTTCCGGAGAACGGAGTTTTAGTCATCTTGCCCATAAGGCACGGTTCGCAACTATCAAATGATTCATAATCAAGTGATTCCAAAAGTCCATCTTTATGGAGTTTCTTCATGCGCTTTACATCAATATGACCCAAATGGAAGTGCCACAAATAAGTTGCACTATCATTATCAACTTTGCATCTTTTGGCATCAATATTATGAATATGTGTATTACCACGATCGAGATCCAACAAAATATTTTCATTGGGTGTATAACCATCGAATGTTTTATTCAGATAAACAGAACAACAATTATTCTCTGACTTTAAATGAATAATTGTATTGCAATAAACATGATTCAATCATATTCATGCTCAACGCAAACGCCAAATAACATTTATTTAGGTTCAACACTAATCCCGAAAGTATAGGGAATGTGCGATGATTATCATATCAATCTTGGAACCACTTCCAACACACATCGTCACTTCACCCTTATCTAGTCTCTGTTCATTCTGCAACTCCCATTTCGAGTTACTAATTTTTAGCAACGGAACTGTATCAAATACCCAGGGGTTGCTATGTACACTAGTAAAGTACACACCAATAATCTGTATATCAAATATACCTTTGTTCACTTCGCCATCCTACTTATCCGCCAAATATTTGGGGCAGTTCCACTTCCAGTGACCATTTCCTTCGCAGTAGAAGCACTTAGTTTCAGGCTTAGGTCTAGCTTTGGGCTTCTTCACGGGAGTGACAACTTGCTTGCCATTATTCTTGAAGTTCCCTTTCTTTCCCTTTGCCCTTTTCTTGAAACTAGTGGTCTTGTTTAATCATCAACACTTGATGCTTTTTCTTGATTTCTACCTTCGTCGATTTCAGTATCACGAAGAGCTCGGGAATCGTTTTTGTCATCCCTTGCATACTATAGTTCATCACAAAGTTCTAGTAACTTGGTGATGGTGACTAGAGAACTCTGTTTATCACTATCTTATATGGAAGATTAACTCCCACTTGATTCAAGTGATTGTAGTACCCAGACATTCTGAGCACATGCTCACTAGTTGAGCAATTCTCCTCCATCTTTTAGGCAAAGTACTTGTCAGAGGTCTCATACCTCTTGACACGGGCATGAGTCTGAAATACCAATTTTAGCTCTTGGAACATATCATATGCTCCATGATGTTTCAAAACGTTTTTGAAGTCCCGATTCTAAGCCATAAAGCATGGTGCAATAAAGTATCAAGTAGTCATCATATTGAGCTAGCCAAACGTTCATAACATCTGCATCTGCTTCTGCAATAGGTCTGTTACCTAGCGGTGCATCAAGGACATAATTCTTCTATGCAACAATGAGGATAAACCTCAGATTACGGACCCAGTCCGCATCATTGCTACTATCATCTTTCAACTTAGTTTTCTCTAGGAACATATAAAAACATAGGGAAGCTACAATGCGAGCTATTGGTCTACAACATAATTTGCAAAATACTATCCGGACTAAGTTCATGATAAATTAAAGTTCAATTAATCATATTACTTAAGAACTCCCACTTAGATAGGCATCCCTCTAATCATTTAAGTGATCACGTGATCCAATTCAACAAAACCATGTCCGATCATCACGTGAGATGGAGTAGTTTTCAATGGTGAACGTCACTATGTTGATCATATCTACTATATGATTCACGCTTGACCTTTCGGTCTTAGTGTTCCGAGGCCATATTTGCATATGCTAGGCTCGTCAAGTTTAACCCGAATATTCTGCATGTGCAAAACTGTCTTGCACCTGTTGTATGTGAACGTAGAGCCTATCACACCCGATCATCATGTGGTGTCTCCGCATGAAGAACTGTAGCAACGGTGCATACTCAGGGAGAACACTTATACCTTGAAATTTAGTAAGGGATCATCTTATAATGCTGCCGCCGTACTAAGAAAATAAAGATGCATAAAAGATAAACATCACATGCAATCAAAATATGTGACATGATATGGCCATCAGAATCTTGTGCTCATGATCTCCATCACCGAAGCATCGTCATGATCTCCATCATCACCGGCGCGACACCTTTATCTCCATCGTAGCATCGTTGTTGTCTCGCCAACTATTGTTACTACGACTATCACTACGGCTTAGTGATAAAGTAAAATAATTACATGGCGATTGCATTGCATACAATAAAGAGACAACCATATGGCTCTTGCTAGTTGTTGATAACTTTGTTACAAAACTTGATCATCTCATACAACAATTTATATCACATCATGCCTTGACCATATCACATCACAACAAGCCCTGCAAGAAATAGTTAGACATCCTCTACTTTGTTGTTGGAAGTTTTACGTGGCTGCTATGGGCTTCTAGCAAGAACCGTTCTTACCTACGCATCAAAACCACAACAATTTTTCGTCAAGTGTGTTGTTTTAACCTTCAACAAGGACCGGGCGTAGTCACACTCGATTCAACTAAAGTTGGAGAAATAGACACTCACTAGCCACCTGTGTGCGAAGCACATCGGTAGAACCAGTCTCGCATAAGCGTATGCGTAATGTCGGTATGAGCCGCTTCATCCAACAATACCGCCGAATCAAAGTATGACATGCTAGTAAGCAGTATGACTATTATCGCCCACAACTCTTTGTGTTCTACTCATGCATATAACATCGACGCATAGGCCTGGCTCGGATGCCACTGTTGGGGAATGCAGTAATTTCAAAAAAAATCCTATGATCACGCAAGATCTATCTAGGTGATGTATAGAAATGAGAGGGGAGAGTGTTTTCTATGTACCCTCGTAGACCGAAAGCGGAAGCGTTATGACAACGCGGTGGATGTAGTCGTACTTCTTCATGATCCGACCGATCCTAACACCGAAGGTACGACACCTCCGCGATCTGCACACTTTCAGCTCGGTGACGTCCCATGAACTCTAGATCCAGCTGAGGTCGAGGGAGAGTTTCGTCAGCACGACAACATGGTGATGGTGATGATGAAGTTACCAGCGCAGGGCTTCGCCTAAGCACTATGAAGATATGACCGAGGTGGAAATCTGTGGAGGGGGCACCGCACACGGCTAAAAGATCAACTTGATCAACTTATGTGTCTATGGGGTGCCCCCTCCCCCGTATATAAAGGAGGATAGGAGGGGCTGGCCGGCCTCAAGGGGCGCGCCCAGGGGGGACTCCTACTCCATGTAGGAGTAGGTTCCCCCCTTTCCTAGTCCAACTAGGAGAAGAAGGAAGGAGGGGAAGGAGAGAAGGAAAGGGGGGCCGCCCCCCCCCCCAGTCCAATTCGGTTTGGACTAGGGGGCGCGCGCCTCACCTTGGCCTGCCTCCTCTCTTGCACCACTTGGTCCATGAGGCCCATTAACCCCCCGGGGGGTTGCGGTAGCCCCTCGGTACTCCGATTTTATCCGAAACTTCTCCGGAACACTTCCGGTGTCTGAACATAGCCGTCCAATATATCAATCTTTATGTCTCATCCATTTTGAGACTCCTAGTCATGTCCATGATCACATGCGGGACTTCGAACAACCTTCGGTACATCATATCGTATAAACTCATAATACCAATCGTCATCGAACGTTTAGCGTGCGGACCCTACGGGTTCGAGAACTATGTAGACAATGACCGAGACAAGTCTCCGGTCAATAACCAATAGCGGAACCGGGATGCTCATATTGGTTCCTACATATTCTACGAAGATCTTTATCGGTCAAACCGCATAACAACATACGTTGTTCCTTTTGTCATCGGTATGTTATTTCCCCGAGATTCGATCGTCGGTATCATCATACCTAGTTCAATCTTGTTGCTGGCAAGTCTCTTCACTCGTTCCATAATACTTCATCCCACAACTAACTCATAAGTTACAATGCTTGCAAGGCTTATAGTGATGAGTATTACCGAGAGGGCCCAGAGATACCTCTCTGAAACACGGAGTGACAAATCCTAATCTCGATCTATGCCAACCCAACAAACACCTTCGGAGACACCTGTAGAGCACCTTTATAATCACCCATTTACGTTGTGACGTTTGGTAGCACACAAAGTGTTCCTCCGATATTCGGGAGTTGCATAATCTCATAGTCTGAGGAACATGTATAAGTCATGAAGAAAGCAGTAGCAATGAAACTGTAACGATCATAATGCTAAGCTAAAGGATGGGTCATGTCCATCACATCATTCTCCTAATGATGTGATCCTGTTCATCAAATGACAACACATGTCTATGGTTAGGAAACATAACCATTTTTTATTAATGAGCTAGTCAAGTAGAGGCATACTAGGGACACTATGTTTTGTCTATGTATTCACACATGTACTAAGTTTTCGGTTAATACAATTCTAGCATGAATAATAAACGTTTATCATGAAATAAGAAAATAAATAATAAATTTATTATTGCCTCTAGGGCATATTTCCTTCACTCCGCCCTCCACCGGATTCGCGGGGTTCAGCCCTCCCGATAGTGTTGTGATTCCCGGCGGCGGTGGCCTTTTGGCGGTGCACAGAAGCCTAGATCCATGGGGTGAGGATCTTCCGGTAGCGTGGCAGCTCCCGGCGGCGGCGGTCTCGGGCAATGGCATGGGCCGCGCGGGGACGGATCTCCTCGCTCTGGTCATCGTTGAGGAATCTGGACCTGGCGGCCTCAGTAGGCATGGAGCCCTCTACTGGCGGCGCTCGCAGGTGGTGGATGGACGGCGTCTCGACCGCGTGGGCGGTGAGTTGCCTGTGGATCTCCTCCCCACTGCAGACTCTCTCCCGCTCCACTTGGTGGCTTGTCATCCCAGTCGCATGACCTCGATGCATTCACGGGGGCTGGTAGAGGTGACAACAAACTGGAGGAAACTCTGGATGACTCGCTCATCCTGACGGTGCCTCCTTTTAGGCGCCGTCGAGGTCCCTGCCCTCCACCCCTACCCCATGCCTGTGTGAAGACCAGAAATCTGCTCAGATTGGCCGGTGGCGGCACTGCATGTGTCGTTCCCTTCTTGGAGGCGCCGCCTGGGGCGTTTGGGTGCTCGGTTAGAGGAACTGCAGATGAAGGGGATGGGACGAGTGGTGGCAGGTGGTGTTCGCAAAGGAGGAGTGGTGTGGCATCTGGCACGTCAACAATGGCGGACCACAGCGGCATGAAGCAGCGGGGACTCGGCAGCGGGCACATGATGATGGGGAGCGCATGATGATGATGTTGTCTGGTGTCGTGGTGGCGTCAACGGCAGCTAGGCCTGACATGGTCGATGCGTCAGTACAACTCTGAAGATGGATTGGTGGAAGACGGCGGTGGAGACCTTTAACAGTGCGTCAGACCGGTGTGTGTCCTAGACCCGGCAATGTGGCTTGGTTGGGGCTCCGGTTTTAGATGTTAGGTTATTGTGCGAAGTCTGTTTGGTATTCGGTTTGGACTATCGGCACATTTCCATTAAGTGAATAGGAGTAGCGATAGATGTTGTCAAGATGATGGTTTCAAACGTACTGATGCAGACACCGGGGTCTTGCTCCTTTTCTGGAAAAAAGGACGGATCAGCACGGGACGGGTCATGTCAACCGCGGCAGCTCGGCTGCTCGACCGTTCCCGGTTAGAACCGACTAATAAGTGAGTTCTGGTACCGCCAAGTCACATCGTTGGTAGCAGCAGTTAGAGCATCTCGAGCCGTTGGCCCCCCAGGGGGCGCGTAAAATCGCCGCCTGGGGGCGAACCGGCGCAAAAGATCGCCTTGGGGGCGAGTGGGTTCCCAGTCGCCGCCCCTAGACGCTGTCTAAGTTAAAAAAACATTCAGCAAAGTTAGGCTAAATTTGGCTAAAATTCGGCAAACTTGACATATATTAGACATGTTCGATATTTTACATAGCAAATTTATCTAAAAAAGGCCGAAACTACAACTACGGGGCAAAGAAGTCACTGAGCGAGGCGTAGTCGCCGCCGTCGCCGCCATCCTCGTTGTCGTCATCATCTGCGGCCTTACCCTCCTTGACATCGGCCTTATCCTCCTTCATCGCGGCCCCGGTGGTGTTGTTCGTAGTGCTGCAGGGCGGCGCACTGGCGCTCCATCTCCATCTTCAGCTAGTCGTCATGTGCCCATTTCAGGGCCGCTGCCTCGTCGAACTCCACGTCGATGTGCTCCATCTTCATGGCGGGGAGCCCGGGCTCCATTTTCACGACCACGAGCCCCGGCTCCGTCTTTCGTTTGACGAAGCGCGGAGTAGCCGACGAGGAGGCGCGCCGGCCGCCCTCGTTTATGACGATGCCGGCGCTGCGAGTGCGTCGGCCGAGCGGCGTCTCCGCTGCGGGCTCAGCCTTGACACCGAGCAACACCGGCAACGGGAGGACTGCGAGGAGGAAGTCGAGGAGGAACCGAACCTCCTGGGCATCCATTGCCCGGCACACTGACGGTGGACCGGGGCGGCCGCCGCGGCAGGGTATGCTAGCAGCGGTTTGTTGCCACCCTCGAGGTATGACAGCACGCGTCGAGCGTGCGGCCTGGGGCGCCCCTCGCTGTTCTTGACGCCGGCCACCACCGGCGCCCGTTGGTGGACGCCAGCCTCTGCTCCTGGTGGCACTGGAAGTACGCCTCCCACGTCGTGTGGTTGTCGATGGCGTACTGGGGGAGGGCGAGCTGCTCCTCTGTGAGGGAGGCTCACACGCGGTCGGTCTCAGCGGCGGAGAAGGCGGGACGCGCATCGACGTTGGGCACCGGGAGAATGGGCACTCCCCCATTGCTGAGTCTCCACCCCGTCGACCCGGCGCGCATATCCGGTGGCGCCAGGATGTTCGCCTCGAACAAGAGCCACGCCTCCCACTCGTGAAGCAAGCGGTGGCCGAAGCCGTTGGTCGCCGCCGCGTCGCCAGGGAAATGCACGGCCATCGGGCTTGGGAGTGAGGGAGATGGAGGGAAGAAGCGTCGGGGGCTGCGCAAGGGAGAGGGAGAGCTCGGCGGCGGTCGATGGGCGGCTAGGGCTGGGGTCGCCAGAGGCGAGGGAGGCCACCGGCTTATATAGCCGCGCCCGTGTGTACGCATGGCGGGAGGGGAGGTGTCGTCGCGCCGCCCGTGACGCGCCACCCGTGATGAGGAATCAATGGCAAGGCTGACCGGCGGTGGCAGCGCGGCAGCCTTGGCACTGATTCCCGCGGGAACCGAGGCGATGAGGGCGATGAAGCAGCCGTTGTCGGTGTCAAAACCGGCGTATCTCGTAGTAGGGGTCCTAAGCTAGGCGTCTTGGAGTAATGGTAACATGGACGCGGGGTTTTACCCAGCTTCGGGTTCTCTTGAAGAGATAATACCCTACATGCTGCTTTTGATTGTATTCGTATGGGTATTGTATAGAGTACATGTATCTACCACGAGATTGTAGTAACGAATATGAGATTTCTATTGACTAGCCTGGCCTCGGTTTATATAACACACCGGAGGCTTAGGGTTTAGGAGAGTCCTTGTCTTGCGTGCCAAGTCTTGTATGCGGCATGGGCTGTCCGAACTGGCCTATGAGTATACGGCCATGGGGGTCCTCGGCCCAATCTAACTGATCGGGATATGACATGGTGAGTACCCGCTAGTCTGGGACACCGTCAGTAGCCCCCTGAATCGGTCTTCAAGTTGAGGACGCTCCTCGATTCTTCCAAACTGTTCTTTATCTTCGGTCGTCGGTCTTGAAAACTGGTTCAACAAATATTCCCATCTTCCATCTTGAGGATCGCCAAAGTGAATCCGAAGAGTTTACACGTTGGGTATCCGAGGAGCCCCTTTAAGTTCTCGGCCTTTATCAATGCCTTGTTATTTTTATGCCACGTCTCGGGTTTAAAGTTGTTCCCGTGCGGTGGTGTGCTCTTGCATCCGAGCTCTAATGCCGGACTGCATTCGAGGTATGTTTTGCAGCCGAGCACCAACACTGGACTGTATCTGAGCTCCAACGTCGGACTATATCCGAGCTCCAACGCCGGACTATATCCAAGCTCCAACGCCGAACTATGTCCAAGCTCCAACGCCGAACTTTATTTGAGGTGTCATAGATCACCTTGGTTCAAAAAATTTAAAGGAGTTTAGCCGAGCTTAATGCCGGAAATGCCCTCTATGGAGCCAGCCACTGGCGCCCGAGCTTTATGCCGGACTGCTTCCGAGGTGGTGCACCACCCCTGACTGCGGGCTGATTTTTTGATTGGTGCAATTTATTCTCTGCCGAGATATATAGCCAGTAGACCTCAAGGTGTGTGTGTGTCGGTCTAAAACCCGAGATGCACCTGAAGGAAAACATGAAACCACTAATCCTAGTAGCCCCTGAGACTCAGGTCGATGTGCGAAATCGGCCTGAGGATCAACTCCTAGCTCGGCAGCATACGTAGGAATAGAAATGCAGTGTAATATATTAGGAAAAATAGTGATTGGCGAACAGGCCCTTGATAGAGGGTCTTGAGAAGTCGCCGTAATATATTAGCTTGATGTCGGATAGGTTTAGATGGTACCTATTGTTGTCCGAAGACGCGTTTGCGCATAGTTCGGTCAAGCCGAACAGTGAGCACTTTGAATTTTCTGCATTGAATAGGCAATGCAGTAGCCCCCGAGACACTGGTCGGCTGGCAACACCAGATCAGGGGACCGATGTACCCCTTTAATATTTGTAAGCGATAAGCACGAAGCCCAGTAGCCCCGAGCCTTAATGTGGGCACGGGTGGCCTAATTAAGGATCGATATCCGAAGTAAAATCATAAATTATGTGTAATGATTCTATGTATCCAAGTACTCGACATCATTAATGCCTGGATCCGCATTGTACAAAACTTTGTTGACTGACCATCGGCTTCACCCTCCTCGGCCAGCAGCCGAGGAGTGTTTGTCCTACTTTATAAGGCTTCTATGAGGGCAAAGATTTATGACAAACAAGCCAATCCGGCCATACGGTTTTATAAACAAAGGTACGCTGAGAGATATGTTATATTGCTTTTTAACGTAAGAAACATCTTCCAAAGAAAATAGTCCCTCTATCGGTTCCTTTCTTTGGGTTGTCATGCTAAGCATGATCATGAAACCTCAGCTCCGATCAATATGGGAGCAAAATATTGAGGATTTAGTTCACGAAAAGTTCCCGAACGCTATTTAATGAACCAAAATTTTCACTTCCGTCGTTGCCGACCAATGTGATCCTTTAAGATTGCTAGCTTTCGGCTTCACCCAGTCTGAGGTACTAACTCAGATGACCCTGTAGTAACGATCACAGAGGTGCTCCCTTTACCGCCTAGACGAACAATCAGGAACGTAGGGGTAAGCATAGGAGCTAGGCAACCCAGCTTGGCCAAAATCTTAAGTCAAATTAATGCATATTTATGGCTTTATAACGATGATTACGGAAGGCAGCCCTTGTATATTAAATACAAACGCCGATGATATGTTTATTTTGACTCCGTTGCGACTGTTTATCAGATGAAAGTGGCCCATCGTCGGCTTCCGCCCCTTTGTAGATACTACGCAGGGTGTTTCTGCAATAACCAGACAACCCTTAGTCGACGTCTCGGTGCCCAGAGGCGGTTGTGTTAGTAGAAACGAGGCAATCAGATATGCAGACTTTATAACTTTCACTTAGTCATAGGAGCTTTAAATTGGGGAAGCTAGCTATGAGTACCCGGTTAGTGTTCGGCGACAGCTGAGGTCAAGCCGTAAACACTTCGGCCAATGTTATGAACGGCCCGTCATTTATCATAGTCATCGGATCGCTGACCGGTTTACGCTTATTGTGACAGTCAGTTTTCGGCTTTCTCCACTGAGGTGTTTAACCATGCGAGCTGGAAGCAAAATCACAGTGGTTCTCCCTTTGCACATCTAGCCGAACAAAGCGGAATGTAGGAGGCAAGCGCAGGAGCCGGGCAACCCAACTATTGACTGAAGATACAATTCGAAACCGATGCATATATAGCAATATCCGAGAATGTATTTGCCAAATCTCTAAAGGTGTCCGGCGTTGCACTGCGAGACTTATGCGGGAAACACACAAATAGTTTAAAAGTGCCACAAGCTGGGAAAACAGCTCATATAAATTTTAAGAGCCCCCAAGTGACTTGGGTAAAAGAATTTTATGTTATAATGATTGTGTGTACCGAAGTACTTATATCATATATGTGTTCACCCGAACTTTAAATGCGTCTTAACCGACCGTCGCTTCACCCTCTTTGGTCAAGGACCGAAAAGTGTTATGTACTCCACCTGTCGAGAATATCGACAGTGTTTTCGATAACCAGGCAATCAGGCCATAAGGCTGTAACAGACAAAGCGCGATCAGGGAACTTATGATATATTACTGACGAAGTGTAAGAAGCGTCTTCGAAGAAAATAGTACCTCCACCAATACCTTCCTTTGGTTGCTCATTATTATTATGAGACTTGTGCAATAAATTTTTTATACTCATGAGTTGTGTTGTGTGCCGACCATGATTGAAAACAATAAGAGCGCTAGCTTTCGGCTTCACCCACTCTGAGGTCCGAGCTCGGATGACCTGGTCGTGACAATCGCAGAGGTGCTCCCTATACTCCCTAGCCGAACAATCAGGAACCTAGGGGTAAGCACAAGAGCCAGGCAACCCAGCTTGCGAAATACTTAGGTCAATATGGTGCATATTGTGGCGTAATACACGAACAAGGAACGAAGCCGTACAAGTATAATCATATGCAAGAGGAAATGGTTCATAAAGGAAGCCCCCAAGGAAACGGGGTATTTGAATTTGTGTGTCACAAACAAAGTTTGGACAAGGAAGTTTTTCGCAAACAACTTTGTGCCAACAAATATAATGCTTGGTCGAACCGATCAAAATTTAAAACTTAAAGTTTTTGAGTATGAAAGCGACTTAGCTAGTTAATGTGTTCGGCATTGATGACGCGGTCCGAGCTTGATGCGGGACAAGGTTCCAGCCCCCAGGTTGGTCCCGAGGTGGCCGAGCATAGAGTTCGGCACTCCGAAAAGATGGAGCCCCCAGTCCAGCTACGGTGATGGAGCAGGTCGGTCGGGTGACACCGGAGTCTCCGGCCGAGTAGGCTAACAAAGCGGCGACGCGGGATTGCCTACACAGGGCAGGGCGCCACGGCGACAACACAATTTGGTCGACGTAGGCAACAGCGCGGCTCCGTATGAGTCGATTGGTTGCACAGATAAAGTAGTGCAAACTAAAAATAATGACAAATAAAGATAATAATGTATATTAAAAAATCTTGTACTTAATTAATACAAGTGAAGTAAATAATGAAAGAGATATGGCCTGAGCGTCGAGGTCGGCATGGTGAAGTGGTCACGTGGTAATGCTGACAAAGGGATGTGCGCCGAGGCGACTGCCCAACTAGATCAACGCGGGGAGGACGATGTTGTTGGCCCCATAGAGTTGACCGCGTGACGAAGTCGAAGGGAATTACCTGCGCACACAAAATAGTGCAGTCCAAAAATAAAAAATCTTCTATTTAATTGAATTTTTTTGAATAAATATGGCTTGGGCGACAAAGTCAGCCCGGCGGAGCCGCAATGCGAAAAGGTTGACACAAGGACACGCGTCGACGTGATGCCACGACTTGGTCAATGTCGGCGGGACGACGACATCGCCTTGCCGAGGTGTTAGCATGGCCCAACCTAAAAATATTGCATGCACACACAACGTAGTGCAACCAAGAAATAATAATAGTGAAAAAGAAAAGGTGCATAATTAATTTATGCGAAAAAGGTTTGGTAAATATGGCCTAAGCGCCGGGGTCGGCTCGGTGGAGTGACAGTATTGTGGCGTGATGTTGATAAAAGTTAGCCGGCCTAAGTCATGATGAGAGGCTGGCCAGACCGATTGCACATACAAGCATCGGTAGAATATCTCTGCAAAAATAGTGCAGTGCAAACCGACAGAAAGATATTTTGCGTTTTAAACGGATAGCTAGGAAAAATAAAACCTGGATGACGATGATCATGAAGGACCGAAGAAAATAGAGAGAAGAGATCCGTATTGTAGAAATTCTAGTGTTTCCACTAGATCTCGGTGATTGCGCTGCAAAAGCATTACACTCAATTCCCATTAGTACTTTGGTCTCCTCAAGTTCAATTGGTAGTAGGTACTCGCGGTCGTGTGGACACCGGATTAGAAAAAAGGAAAAAGTGGAGGAACGAAAACTCCCTGGTGCCAGCCGCATGGCAGGATTTCAAGTTGGATCCGGTGTATTGTTCCATGCAGTACCGCTGCGCGTGCGTCATCCTCTCGGCTGGAACGCCTATGGTCAGATCGCCAAATATTTTTTGTACTGACCTAGATCGAGGCCTGATTATAGGCCCTTGACTGCGCGCTAGCCCTTCTTGGATCGGACGTATAGTCCGGCGGCGGATAGGGCTGCGGCCGCATAAACTTTTCTCAATCCTGATCTGCGTGCAAACTAAGTAGCACACCGCAACGACAATTTTGCCAAAAAGA
Organism: Triticum aestivum; assembly: GCF_018294505.1. NCBI lineage: Eukaryota > Viridiplantae > Streptophyta > Magnoliopsida > Poales > Poaceae > Triticum > Triticum aestivum. Next base: position 146,007,231 of record NC_057801.1, read on the forward strand.
TAATTACATGAAACAAATCTTTATTGAAAAAATATCATCTGATTATCCCATCAATCCGTGACAATCACCCACCAAGCTGTCAATGAAAGCACCAATGTCGGTGTCAAAACCGGCGTATCTCGTAGTAGGGGTTCTAAGCTAGGCATTTTGAAGCGATGGTAATATGGACACGGGGTTTTACCCAACTTCGGGTTGTCTTGAAGAGATAATACCCTACATGCTGCTTTTGATTGCATTCGTATGGGTATTGTACAGAGTACATGTATCTACCACGAGATTGTAGTAATGAATATGAGATTGTCTATTGACTAGCCTGGCCTCGGTTTATATAACACACCTGAGGCCTTGGGTTTAGGAGAGTCCTTGTCTTGGGCATAAGTCTTATATGCGGCATGGGCTGTCTGAACTGGCTAATGAGTATACGGCCATGGGGTCCTCGGCCCAATCTAACTGATCGGAAAATGACATTGTGAGTACCCCTAGTCCGGGACACCGTCAGCCGTCTCGCTGACTCGGCAGGCCCTCGGCTCTTTCGCGTCAAAAACGCTCGCCCCGGCGTCCCCGGGCGCCCCCAGCGCGCCGGGTTCGGTCTGGGTCCGCCGGCGCTAATTTCGGTCCAAGCCGGCGAAAAACAGGCTCTTGGGGGCGCGCGACTGGGCCGTTTTTTCAACGCCGGCACGAAAAAATCGTTTGAGGGGCCGTGTTGGGGGCGCGGCTGGAGATGTTCTTAACCCGAAGATGTCGAACCAGTGTCTGCAACAGTACGCGTCACTAGTGTCTATCGCGCAACAGTATAGGAGTCGACCAAGTCAACGACTTGAGAAACAGTACCGGCGGCCGGGGAGTCAATCGCCGCGCCGAACAGACCCGACGGAGCGGTCTATCGCCCGGTCAGCCTCAAATAATTTGCTGCCAAGAAGATACGGCCGCCCATTGATCGGTCTATTATATGTGCAGCCGCAGCTGCTGCAGCACACGATGGACCCGGCGAGCCAGCCAACGACCCCGACCCAACGGCTGTAGCTGTGGGTGTACAGGAGTCCACAGGAGCCTACTGTAGTACCAGCTCGCACGTACGTACGGTTTCGTTGAAGCCCGCGCGTTTCATCCACAGGGGTCGTCTTCTTGGCTCCCCGAAAGGACGAGGAGAAGAAGATGCCCGACTGTTTGGTAGCGGGACCGGAGGTCGCACGTCGTCGTCAGGGCGCGGCGGTAATCTCGTGGACGGCGGTGGTACGTAGCACAAGTTTTTTGCAGCCCCTGCCGCTATCCGAACGCAAGGACGCGGTGCGCTGTGTGATATCTAGCGCTTCGTCCCATGAACAAAACGCCTGGTCACGGGACATGGAGTTTCTACACCCAGGAGCAAATGCTCCTGGTGTGAACAGTAAAATAAAAAAATAAAAAAAATGACAAAAATTTCTGAAATTTTTTTGTGGCATATTTATACAAATGTTTGTTGTGCACGTAAAATTTCATCGAGAAATCACATTGGTGAAAGGTGTGATAAAAAAACAAAATCGATGCTCTGAAAATGTTACTTACAAAAGCATTTTGGAGCTCTAGTTTTATTTTTTTTCGGCACGACTTCCACGAATGTGATTTCGTGATGAAAATTTTCATGCACAAGAAACACTTATGAAAGTATGTCACAAAAAAAACTCAGAATTTTTTTTCTATTTTTTTGATTTTACTGTTCACACCAGGAGCATTTGCTCCTGGGTGTAGAATGGTACTTTCGCTGGTCACGTTCATCTCATTTGCATGTTGATCTTGGAGACTCGTGGGAGAAGGAGAACGATCATACAATATCCCGCGAGATGGAGACAGGTTCAGAGAACAGCAAGGCAAGAGCTGGACATCACGTACGTACTGCCACCCCTTGACGTTCTTGGGGTGGTCGGTCGAGGAGCTGCAGCACTGTAAAGGCAGCGCGAGCACGCAGCTGCACCGGCATGCATCAGCCACCTCTGCCTTTTTCGACCTCGGTTGGGATCCTGCGGATCGCACGGCGTCAGAGATTCAGAACGCGGGTCCCTGGCTGTACGGCGTACAGGAAGCCGGTCTGCGCCCGCGCTCCATTTGTCAGTCCGATTCGCCGTTAAGACCGAGCACGATACGCATGGACGTGTGGACGAACGTGTTGTTTTCCATACTAGGTAGAAATCATATGAATTTGTTGAACAATACTGCAGTTTAATGCATAGTACTGTAGGTAGAAACGCTGCTTGATCTGAGCAATGACGCCATTTTAAGATTCGCAAGCCGCCTAGCCCGGACTGTCCACCTGAGCTACTCGATCTGCATCCAGTTTATAATCGAGCGTCGTGCTTGATTCCAGCATGCATGCCTCTGTGCGCCCGTAACGCCGGTAACAGTGCATGCTTGGCTGAGTGTTCAGAGTGCCGGTACCCACAAGCCCACAACAGTCATCAGATAAGCTGTACTTGGCTGCACGAAAGAAGAAGATATGTTTCGCTTGTTACGTATTTGGTTGCCCGCATGACACCTAATCAGGCCGCGGAGGAAGAAATTAGGCTGTTTGGTTATTCGGGTTCATAATTTGGTCTGCATTGCACGATGTTTGAAGCACCTCAAAGTCAGGCACGTTAGGAACCGCCGAATCAGCGGTTTCTAGAGACCCAAGCTTGGCCGAAGCAGGGGAGGGGAACACGGTGCAGAGCTATCACGGAGATGGCATGAGCTCGTGTGCGTCATAAAAAATTGGCGGGAGGATTTTGGGTTACCTCCCGCCAATTCGGCTGCCTTATATATCCAACTTCATCTCACCATCGAAACTCCCACCACCATTCGTCCCCCTTTCAAGCTTTCTCTCCAACGTGGATCGGCACCGACGAGCAGGTAAGCGGCGTTTCTTCTCCGGCCGGCGGTCCACTACGGCGATGGACTCGTGTCCTCTTCTTCTCCGACCCGTTACGTGTCTCCGTCGAGCTGCAGCGATGGCCTCTGTAAGTTCAATCACTCCGCTTCTAAGTACTCATTCTTGTTAAATCTTTTTTTTAGAACGAAGGCTCGAAAAGAGCCCGGCTTTGAATTAACAAAGCCATCAACCGGCCAGAAAGTACAAGACTGCAACTTACAACAAGAAAAAAAAACGAAAGCGGAAAAAAGGATACAATGTGCTCAGTAGAACAACTCGAAGACAAAGAGAACAACACTCTTGCCAACGAACGCCGCAAGGCCGAAACTAGCTAACCTACTAAGGCGACGGGAGAGGGGCATCAGCAAGCATGTTTTGTGTCATTGAGTGTCACCAAAGGACCAAACAGGGCAGCACATGATCTGACTCCGCCGCCGCAAAGGGTCCCTACCCTTTCACCCAGGCTCGAAGGGTGCCGCACCGGCGGCCGACGAAGTGGTTCACCCTAGAACCCAAATCAAAGTGCCCAAGCGGCCAAATGAGAGGCACCAGGAACATCCCCACAGGCAACTGAAAACCGACCACCCTAACACCGTAGTTGGCAGCAGCAAGACAGAGCACCGAACGAGAGTTGTCAGACGCAAGCGCTGAAACATCAGAGAAGGACACAAGGATGTAACACCATGCCCCGGTCAAGGATCGGAATCGCCAACGCCGAAGGCCTACCGCCGGCACTGAGGCAGGGACCCCAATCCCCATGCACCAGAGGTTGAAGCACTCCGCACCTGGACCAGAGCAGGATGCCCACGATGAGATCAGGCCACCAAACCGCCGTCGAACCACACCCAACTCCACCACCGCTAGAGCCATCCCCGGACGACACCTTTAGGAAGGAACACGCCACCAAAATGCCGTTGTCGCCAGGAAAAGGGGACCTAAGGCTTTCACCTGAGCTCCTGGGTGGGTGGAAGGAAGAGGAATCCCATCGAAGCCTCCAACAAGGGAAACGACGCCCAAAGGCGACGTCTTCGGTGTGGCCGCCGCGCCGGCCAGGGGTTTCCCCCGGATCCGCACCCACCCACCAGATCCGCGCAGCCGACACCCAAGAACTGCCGACCAGAGCCGCCAGGGACCGGGATCGACACGAATCGGAGTAGATCGAAGTTGCAGGCGCCTCTTCTCCATGGCACACCGACCAGCGAGGGGTCGCCGCAGCAGCCGACGTCCGCCGCCTCCACGCCTCCCGCACGACCAGGGAGGCAGCCCACCTGCACTCGCCGCCGTCGCCCGCCGCACAGGCCGCGACGCGCACCACTGCCCGGGGCCGCCGCCCCGGAAGCCGAGGCCCTCCACACGGGGTGGAGCCGCCGAGATCCCCGCCGCCACCTTCATCAGAGCCACGCGGGCGCGCCGAT